>NC_133658.1:675286891-675359973 GCF_037893015.1 Macrotis lagotis
CTTCCCTTTCCATACGTCTGACAGGTAAACTAGTCCTTAATCTTCTAGTTTGATTATAATATTGTTTTTTATGTCTAAATCCTCTATCCTTTGGAATCTTATCTTGGTATAGAGTGTGAAGCGCTGATCTAATCTAAGTTTCTTCCATACTAACTTCCAATTTTTCCAGGAGTCTTTATCAAAGAGATTTAGCCCAATAGCTGGACTCTTTGGGTTTATTAAGCAGCAGATTACTGTAATTGTTTCCTACCTAGTCTATTCCATTGTTTGATCACACTATTTCTTAGTCAATAACTGCCAGTTTTGATGACTGATGCTTTATGATATAATTTCAGATCAGATAGGGCTAAGCCATCCTGTTTTGCATTATTTTCAGTGAATCTCTGGAAATTCTTGACCTTTTATTTCTCTATATGAACTTATTTACAACTTTTACAACTATTTTCTAACTCTTTTAAATAATTTTTTTGGAATTTTCATTGGTAGGGCACTAAATAGGTAATTTAATTTTGGTAGATTTGTCATTTTTATTATATTAGCTTGACTTATCCATGAGCAGTTGATGTTTGCCAAGTTATTTAAATCTGATTTAATTTGTGTGAGAAGTGTTTTGGAATTATTTTCAAAAAGTTTCTCAGTCTGGCTTGGCAGGTAGACACCCAGGTATTTATATTGTCTGAGCTTACTTTGAATGGGATTTCTCTTTCTAGCTCTACCTGCTGAATCTTGCTTGTCCTATATAGAAAAGTTGAGGATTTATGTGTGTTTACGTTATATCCTGCAATGTTGCTAAAATTGCTAATTGTTTCCAGTACTTTTTGGATGATTTCTTGAGATTCCCTAGGTAGACCATCATGTCATCTGCATAGAGTGAGAGTTTTATCTCTTCCTTCCCAATTCTAATTCATTCAATTTCTTTTTCTTCTCTTACTGCTGAAGCTAACATTTCTAATAGGATATTGAATAGGATTGGTGATAATGGGCATCCTTGTTTCATCCCTGATCTTATTGGAAATGCTTCAGGCCTATCCCCATTGAATATAAGGCCTGTTGATGGTTTCAGATAGACACTGCTAATTATTCTAAGGAACACCCCATTTATTCCTACACTCTCTAGTGTTTTAGAAGGAATGGGTGCTATATTTTGTCAAAAACTTTTTTCAGCATCTATTGGCATAATCTTATAATTTTTGAGTGGTTTGTTGTTGATATAATTAATTATACTAACAATTTTCCTAATATTGAACCAATTCTGCATTCCTGGGATAAATGCTACTTGGTCAAAAATTATTACCCTAGTGATAACTTCTTGTAATCATTTTGCTAAAATTTTGTTTAAGATTTTTGCATCTATATTCATCAGGGAGATAGGTCTATAATTGTCTTTCTCTGTTTTACCTCTTTCTGGTTAAGGTACCAGCATCATATTGGTGTCATAGAAAGAGTAAGGCAGAGTTCTGTCTTCTCCTATTTTCCCAAAGAGTTTATATAGAATTGGAATCAATTGTTCCTTAAATGTTTGATAGAATTCACTTGTGAATCCTTCAGATGCTGGAGATTTTTCTTAGGGATTTCAGTGATGGCTTGTTGAAATTCTTTTTCTGAGATACTGCTGTTTAGGTATTCAATCTCCTTTTCATTTGACTTGGGCAACTTATATTTTGGCAAATATTCATGCATTTCACTTAGATTGCCATATATATTGGCATAGAGTTGGTCAAAATAATTTGAATTATTTTAATTGTAATTAAATTACTTTAATTTTAATCAAATTACTTTAATTTCCTCCTCATTGGTGGTGAATTCACCTTTTTTTTCATTTATGATACTAGCAATTTGGTGTTCTTCTTTCTTTTTTTAATTAAATTGACCAGATGTTTATCCATTTTATTGTTTTTTTATTTAAACAACTCTTGGTTTTATTTATAATTTAATAGATTTGCTTTCAATTTTATTAATTTCTCCTTTAATTTTTAGAATTTCTAATTTGGTATTTAATTGTGTGTTTTTAATTTGTTCTTTGTCTATTTTTTAGTTGTATATTTAGTTCATTGATTGCCTCTTTCTCTAATTTTTTCATGTAAGCATTTAAAGTTATAATATATCCCCTGACAACCTCTTTGAATGAATCCCATAGAATTTGGTATGTTGCTTCATTATTGTCATTATCTAGGATAAAATAATTAATTCTTTCTATAATTTGTTGTTTGATCCACTAATTCTTTAAAATGAGGTCACTCAGTTTCCAATGCATTCTGGATCTATATATCCCTGACTCAATATTGAATTTGATTTTTATTGCATTGTGATCTGAGAAAGATGTAGTCACTATTTCTGCCTTTTTGCCATTTATTATTAGGTTTATATGCCTTTATATGTACAATTTTTATATAAGTTCCATGTACTCCAAAGAAAAAAGTTATATTCCTTTCTATCCCCACTCAGTTTCCTCAATACATCTATCACATCTAGGTTTTTAACAATCTATTTAAATCCTTAACTTCTTTCTTATTTATTTTATAATTCAATTTATCTAAATCTGAGAGTGGGAGGTTGAAGTCTCTCACCAGTAGAGTTTTGCTGTCTAAGTTTTCCTGTAGTTCTTTCAGGTACTCCTCTAAGAATTTGTATGCTATCCCATTGGGTGCATACCTATTCAGTACTGAAATCATGTTATTGTCTATGATACCTTTTAGGAGGATATAGTTTCCTTCCTTATCTCATCCAAATTTATCTTTTTTTGCAGCTGCTTTGTTTGAAATAAGAATTGCAACCCTTGCTTTTTTCTATTCAGCTGAAGCAAAATATATTTTCCTCCTACCTTTTACCTTTACTATGTATGTATATCTCTCTGCTTCAAATGAGTTTCTTGGAAACAGAATATTATAGGATCCTGCTTTTTAATCCACTCTGCTATTTCACTTATATTTTAAGGGAGAGTTCATCCCATTCACATTCAAAGTTATAATTACTAACTCTTTATTGCCCTCCAGGCTATCTTCCCTCTGTTTGTATTTTTCCGTTTTTTTTCCTTTATCCATATTCCCCAGGATTTTGTTTCTGAATACCACCCCCTTCAGTGTGTTTGCCCTCCTATATCCACCCCTTAACCTTTTTTCTCCTTTCCCTTTTCCCCTTCTCTTCCTTCTGTTAGCTCCCCTTTTACTCCCCCTCCCTCTCTCCATTTACCCCCCTCCTTTTTTGCCATTTTAAAAGTTGAAAGGTAAGATTTTTTTTAAGTTAACTGAATGTGTGTGTGTGGGGGTTAACTTTCAGACAAGTCTGATGAGAGGAAGATTCAGGTGTTTCTCATCTCCTCCCTTCTTCCCCTCTATTACCATTGGTCTTTTGTACCTCGTAATGAGATTTACCCCATTCAATACCCTCCCTCCTCCTGTCTCCTTCCTGTCCCCCTTTTTAAGGAGGAAGTGTTTTTAAATCATTCTATCTGAGTCATAGAAAATTCTGGGTATCCGCCATTTCTGGCTAAGTATATTTCTCTCTAATAGAGTTATAATTCTTGAGAGTTATTAGAGTCTTTCTCCCAAGTAGGGATATAACCACTTTCATTCCATTGGCTAGCAGTCTCATGGATAAGTCATGAGTGTCCATTATTTCTCCTAAGTACATTCTCTCTGATAGAGTTTCTTTCTTTCTTTCTTTCTTTCTTTCTTTCTTTCTTTCTTTCTTTCTTTCTTTCTTTCAGGATTTTGTAAGGCAACTGGGGTTAAGTGGCTTGTCCAAGGCCACACAGCTAGGTAATCATTAAGTGATTTGAACTTAGGTACTCCTGATTCCAGGGCTGGTTGCTCTATCCACTGTGCTGCCTAGCCACACCTTAGAGTTACAATTCCTAAGAGTTATGAGACTTTTTTCGCCCATGCTAGGATATAGTCAACTTCATATTATTTGATAGCAGTTTTTTTCTCCACCCCTCCCCTTTATTTTACCTTTTCTTGTGTCTCTTGAACCTCCCGTTTGATGTCTGAATTTTCTATTTAGCTCTTTTTATTCATCAGGAATTTTTGGAAGTCTGCCATTTTGTTAAATGTCCATCTTTTCCCCTGAAAGAGAAGGCTTAGCTTTGCTGTACAGTGGATTCTTGACTGCATTCCAAGGCTTGCCTTCGCCTGGAGAAGAGGTAGTCTGTAATTGTGTTTGTTCTTGGAAGAGACTTCAGCTGAAATGGAGGCATGGACTCTGATTTCCTCTTGACCAGAGGAGCACAGGGATGATATCAATAGCTCTCCCTAATGAAAACTCTCCCTCTAGTCCTACCAGCAAGCTCCTGAGGGTCAGCACCAACACCATTGCCTCTGCTCCCTAGTTGACCCAAGCCCCCATGTTAGGCCAGGCTCTAGCCCCACCCCTGATCTAGCAGGTCTGGTTCTTGGGACCTCAGGCTACTAGGCTCCTGCCCCTTTGTTAATCAGGTTAATCCATGGCTAATCCAGGTTCCCAGTCTCTTCCCCCCTCCCATGCTTCTGTCAGAGTCAGCCCTCTGTGCCCATACTCACCCACAATTGCAGAAGACAAATCCTGATGTAGATGTGCTTGCTCTTGGCTTTTCCTTCTGGGTTTTGTTGACTGGGTTTCTGTTAAAAGGTTTGTTTCATATCATATATGGCAGAAGATCAGGAGATTTTAGAAGTGGGCCTGTTTTCTCTCTGCTATCTTGGCCAGAAGTCTGCTTTCTGTTTTGTTAATCTCTCCTTTGATTTTCAGAATTTCTAATTTAGTATTTAATTAGGAATCTATAATTTGTTCTTTTACTAGATTTTTTCATAGCAAATTCAATTTGTTGATCTTGTCTTTCTCTATTTTATTCATATAGGTATTTAGAGATATAAAGTTTCCCCTAAAAATTACTTAGGCTGCATCCTCAAAATTTTTACATGATGTCTTATTAGTATCATTTTCTTGGATATAATTATTGATTATTTCTATTACTTGATGTTTGATTCACCCATTATTTAAGATTCAGGTATGTAGTTGCCAATTAAATTTTGATTTATTGTTCCATGATCATTTATTACATGTAATTTTTATTGAATCATAGTCTGAGAATTATGTATTTATTATTTCTGCCTTTCTGCATCAGGTTATAAGGTTTTGTGCACTACTACATGATCTACTTTGGAATACATGCCATGCACTGCCAAGAAAAATATATATTCTTTCTATCCCCAATAAATTTCCTCTAATGATCTATGATATCTAAGTTCTCTAAGGTTTCATTCACCTTACCTTTTTTGTTTATTTTGTGACTAGATTTATCTACTTCTGAGAGAAGGAGTTTGAGTTCCCCCATTATTAATTGTCTCCTTGTAAATCAGTCAGCTTTTCCTCTAGGAATCTGGATGCTATACAACTAGGTACATACAAGTTTAGTAATGATATTTGTAAAGAAATGGTCACATAATTATCAATGGTGTCTTTTAAGAAGATGTGGTTTCCTTCCTTTTTCCCTTTTATTGAGATTGATTTTTGCTTTTACTTTATCTGAAATTAGGATCATTTCTGATATTTTAACTTCAGCTGAGGCATAATATATTTTGCTCCATCTTTTTACCTTTACTCTGTGTTTAATCTCTCTGTTTCAAATGTGTTTCACGTTAACAACATATTGTAGAATCCTAATTTTTTATCTATTCTGCTATCTACTTCTGTTTTATGAGACAGCTCATCCCATTCACATTTACAGGTAAGTTTACTAATTATGTATTTCCCACCATGCTATCTTTCTCCATTTATATTTTTCTCTTTCCTTTCCTCTTATTCATCCTCACCAAAGTTTTACTCTCTTTCCACTTTTTTTTGAAATGGAATTTCCAGTTTATTTTCACCTACTCTTTTTATCATTCCCTTCTTCCTTTATCTTTCCTTATCCCTGTCCTCCCATCTCCCCATTACTTGTAGATTATGATTGATTTTTAACCCCAAGTGGAATGTATCTTATTCCCTCTCTGAGTCAAATATATTATAAAGAATGTACTCAGTGTTCACATTCTCCCTTCTTTCCCTCTGAAATTATGAATCTGTGTACCTCTTCACCTGGTTTTATTCATCTCTAAAGTACTATTAGTCAGGTATTATCAAATACAGTTTGATTATTTGATTGCTTGATAAACTCATATTCAAAGTTATTAAATTATCATCACAGATTGCTTGCTTGATAAACACCATTGTCTCATAGCATCAATTTATATTTATAATCATTTTTTGACTTACCTCCTTTTCAAGTATTCTCCAAGGACACACAATCCTCCTCATGAGTCAAAGTATCATGCCCCAGGCCTATTTTATCTCACATTTTACCCTCCCCTCTCTACCCAAGGTACTTAACCCTGTTTTAAGTGAAGCAAAGATTAACTTAGAACCAAACACAGTAAATATTGGGAGGCTCTGGAGGGCTCAGTTTAGAAAATTACAAATGACTGCAAGTTATGGGAGACACCGATTTAGGACCCAGTCAGGAGACAATGATCCAGTTTATGATGTCCTCAGCAGAGTAAGTACTAAGCTCTGCAATCACAGCAGAGTAAAAGTGGGTCAAATGATAATAAGGCACTTAAGTTTAAAGTTAAAAAGATAACATTCCAGCTTTTCATCAGGGCCTTTTGTCTCAAACATAGTGACATCATCTTAGCCCTCTTCAATGGAGAGACAAGACTCAACTATATCCATATCCTTTAAGTTCAAGCTCTTCAATTATATTCAACACTTTAATTATCCTAAGAGAAGTAAAGTTCTCAAGAATTAGAAGCATTCATATATATATATATATATATATATATATATATATATATATATTTATACACACATAAGGAGAGAGAGAGACATAGAGAGATAGAGAGATAGATAAACAGATAGATAAATAGATAGATAGATATTTAGATCTTCCCTTTTAGGATTGAATACAATTTGATGATGTTGACCAACTTTTGTTTTGTTTTGCATTTCTCTTCCTGTTATCATTTACCTTTTATGCAACTCTTGAGTCATATATGTGGCATTTGAATTATCCATCAGTTCTGGTCTTTGCATCAGGTAATTCTGAAAGTCCTGTATTTCATTGAACATTCATCTTTTTCCTTGGCACTATATGCCAAATTTCTCAGATTAATAAATTATGGGTTGTAATCCCAGGTCCTTTGCCCTCCAAGATATAATATTCTATATCTTCCAGGTCCTTGAAGTTGAGGCTGATAGGTTTTGTGTGAGTACGATTGTGTCTCCTTTGTATTTGAATTATTTTCTTTATGCGGCTTGCAATAGTTTCTCCTTTATTGCAGAGTTCTGGAATTTGACTATTACAACCCTTGGACTTTTTATCCTGGGGTCTCTTTATGGAGGGGTTCTATATATTCTTTCTTTATTTCTTTTTTAAAAATTTCTTTTATTTAAAGCAATAAGGTTAAATGACTTGCCCAAGGTCTCACATTTATGCAATTTTTAAGTGCCTGGGTCAAATTTGAATTCATTTCTTCCTGACTACAGGACTGGTGCTCTAGCCACTGTGCATCTATCCGCCCCATTTCATCACCTAGCTAGCTACCCCTTTGTATTCTTTCAATGATTGTATTGTCTTTTGGTTCTAGCAGATTTGGACAATTTTATTTAATAATTTCTGTATGATATTTTCCATTTTCTTTTTTTTTTATCTAAGCTTTCTGTTACTCTGATGATTTGTAGATTGTCTCTCTTGGATCTATTTCCCAGATCATTTGTTTTCCCTAAGTGGTACATATTCTTCAGTTTGTTCAGACTTTTTATTTTGTTTGATGGCATCTTATTGTCTTATAAATTCATTGATTTCTATTTGTTCAATTCCATTTTTTAAAGTTTTATTTTCAATTACCTATTATATTCCTTATTTAAAGGTGTTTAAATTTCTGGTTAATTTTTCATAATTTTCCTGTATTTCTCTCATTTTTTTCTATTTTTCCTCTTCCTCTCTTTGGTTTTTAAAATCATTTTAAGCTCTTCAATGAGCTTTTGGATTTGAATCCAATTCATAGGCTGCTGTGAGAATTCCCCTGTGAGTGATTTTTCACTGATTTCTTCTTCAGACATAGGATTGCTTTCATCTGTTTTTTTTTGTTTTATTTTTTTGTTTTATCTTTTATCTTTTTAATTTTTTTCTATTTTATTTTTTAATATTTAAAATTTATTGATTCTCATTTTGTACAAATGTTTTTTATACATTAATAAAATATTCTTAAGAGTAAACAAAATACCACGTCATTCAAAAAAATATAGACTCACTTGAGTGATAAAGTAAAGGGGAGAGAAAAAAATTAAAATAAAAAAAATAATAGTAATAATTGTAGGTATGGCCAGGTGGCACAATGGACAGAGTACCAGCCCTGGAGCCAAAAGCACCTGAGCCTATATCCAGCCCCATATACCCAACAATCACCCAGCCCTGTGACATGCAAGCCACCCCAACCCCACTGCCCTGCAAAAACCAAAAAAAGAAAAAAAAAAGAGACCCAAAATAAAATAAAATAGTAATAATAGTAGGGGTGGTTGGGTGGTAGACAGAGCATTGGCACTTGAGCCGGGTCCAAATCTGGCCTCAGACACTCAGCGATCACCTTGCCCTGTACCCCCCCAAAAATAATAATAATAAAAAATGTGCTCCAGTCTTTGTTCCAAAACCAACAACTCCGTCGTGGGTGGATCAGATTCTTTTTTTTTTTTTAATCATCACTTTATTTTATTTTTTATTCTCATTTTGTACAAATGTTTTTTTACATTAATAAAATATTCTTGTTTAAGAGTAAACAAAATAACCCCTCCCCCATAAATATAGACTCGCTTGAGTGATAAAGTAGAAGGGAGAGGAAAAAATTAAAATAAAAAAAATAGTAATAATTGTAGATATAGCCAGGTGGCACAACAGACGAAGCACCAGCCCTGGAGCTACGAGGACTCAAGCCCACATCCAGCCCCATAGACCCAACAATCACCGAGCCATGTGACTTGCAAGCCAGCCAATCCCCACTGCTCTGCAAAAAACAAAAAGAAAGAAAAAAAAAGACCCAAAATAAAATAAAATAGTAATAATAGTAGGGGTGGCTGGGTGGCAGACAGAGCATTGGCCCTTGAGCCAGGAGCACCTGAATCCAAATCCGGCCTCAGACAACCTACAATCACCCTGCTATGCAGCTCCAGGCAGGCCACCCAGCCGCATTTGCCCTGCACCCCCCTGAAATAATAATAATAATAAATGTGCTTCAGTCTTTGTTCTAACACCAACAACTCTGTTGTGGGTGGATCACATTCTTTATGGTAAGTCCATCAGAAAAGTTACTTCCATATTTTTCCAGTGTTGCCACTGCTGATCGCAATTCCCTCCTTTCTTCTTTCTCCACTACTATGTAATATATTTTGTCTCTCCTTTCACTCTGACTCTGCTGTAGGGTAGCTGAGTGGTGTAGCAGACAGATCCCTGGTCCTGGAGCCAAGAGGCCCTGAGCCCCCCCTACCACCCCTTAGGCACAGTAACCACCTGGCCCTATGATCCTGGACAGGCCATCCAAGCCCAGCCTCTTGCAAGAAGTAAAAAAGGAAATGTGTAATATCTTACCACTCTCC
Source organism: Macrotis lagotis (assembly GCF_037893015.1). Taxonomy (NCBI): domain Eukaryota; kingdom Metazoa; phylum Chordata; class Mammalia; order Peramelemorphia; family Peramelidae; genus Macrotis; species Macrotis lagotis. The sequence continues at coordinate 675,296,495 of NC_133658.1, forward strand.
CTCCATGGTCCATCCTCTCTTCCATCACTCACATTCCCCCCTTCCCCCTGTCCCCTCCCTTCTTACTCCAGATGCCTATACCCCATTGAGTATATATGCTGTTTCCTCTTCTAGCCACCTCTGATAAAAGCAAAGATTCCCTCATTTCCCCTTGTCTTCCCCCCTACCATATCATTGCAATATCCCACTGTAATAAAGAAAAATCTTATTATATGAAATATCTTGGCCTATTCCTCCTCTCCTTTTTCTTTCTCCCATTGCATTTCCCTTTTTTTCTATTGACTCCATTTTTACACCATATTTTATCTTCAAATTCAGCTTTCTCCTGTGCTTCAACTGTATAAGCTCCTTCTAAATGCTCTATTAACTGAGAAGGTTCATATGATTATTATCAGTGTCATTTTTCTATGCAGGTATACATGCAGTTCATTATCATCATCATGGCCCTCATAGTTTCCCCTTCTCCTCCAAGCTCTATGCTTCACCTGAGTCCTATATTTGAAGATGAAACCTTCTGTTCAGCTCTGGCCATTCCAACAGGAACATTTGAAATTCCCCTGGTTCATTGAAAGTCCATCTTTTTCCCTGGAAGAGGGCATTCATTTTTGCTGGGTAGTTGATTCTCGGTTGCATTCCAAGCTCTTTTGCCTTCTGGTATATTACATTCCATGCCTTAAGAGCTTTTAATGTAGTTTCTGCTAAGTCCTGTATAATCCTGACTGCAGCTGCACAATATTTGAATTGTGTCCTTCTGGCTACTTGTAATATTTTCTCTTTGACTTGGGAGTTCTGGAACTTGGCTATAATATTCCTAGGAGTTGGTTTTTTGGGAACTCTTTCTCAGAGGCAGGGGAGATCGGTGGATTCTCTCCATTTCTATTTTGCCCTCTGCTTCTAGGATATCAGGACAATTTTCCTGTAGTAATTCTTTGAAAATTAGGTCAGGGCTCTCTTCCTGATCATGACTTTCAGGTATTCCAATAATTTTTAAATTATCTTTCCTAAATCTGTTTTCCAGATCAGTTGTTTTTCAATGAGATGTTTCACATTTACTTCTAATTTTTCATTTTTTCGATTTTGAAGTAATGAGTCCTGATTTCTCATAAATTCATCAGTCTCCCTGAGTTCTATTCTTTGTCTGAAAGATTTATTTTCCTCAGAGAGTTTTATTATCTGTTTTTCCATCTGGCCAATTTTGCTTTTTAAAGCATTCTTCTCCTCAATAACTTTTTGAACTGTTTGATCTAAGCTGATTTTTAGCATTCTATTCACTTCAGCATTTTTTGGATTTCCTTGACTAGGCTGCTGACTTCATTTTCATGTTTTTTTCCTGCATCTCTCTCCTTTCTTTTCCAAGTTTTTCTTCTAACTCCCTCATCTGATTTTCAAAGTCTTTTTTGAGCTCTGTCATAGCCTGAGCCCAATTTCTGTTTTTTCTTGGAGTCTTTAGATGTAGGAGCTTGTGCTTCCTCATCTTCAGATTGAGTATATTGATCCTTCTTGGGATCATACATAATGTATTTCTCAATGGTGTTCCTCTTTTATCTCTGTTTGCTCATTTTCCCAGCCTAAGTCTTTTTTGGGGGTGCGTCCTGTGCTTTTGGGACACTCCTAAAAGGGTCTCAGTGTGTGAGGCTCTGTCCTCCATCCTGGTCTGTGAATAACCATATGCACCCCCCTCTGCTACAGGGTTGAGGCAGAGGGGGCCCCTGCTGTTTTATAGGGGGGCTAGACTGCAATCAGGATCTGAATGTGTTCAGAGCCCCAAAGTCCTGTTCCAGGGGCAGAGTTCTACAGTCTCTCTCTCTCTTTACTCTCCTTCCTAGGTTCAATGGGCTCATGTGCTAGGCACCCCTGCTTACTGGCTCTGCCTGCTTCTTTTCTTGGATCTGGGCTGCTTGCTGTGTGCCCTGAGGGCTGGGCTTCACGTGCTTGTTCTGGCAGAGGTCCCCCGGTTTTTCCCCAATTTGTGCCTAGTGCTCCCCAGGGTATAGCTCAGTAAACTCCCCTGCTGCTGTGAGTCACTCCCAGGACCCTTGGGCTGCCTCCAGGAGGCTGAAGTTCTTTCACTCTGGCGGGCTACCCCTCTGGTGGGCTGCCCCTCCAACCCCAGGGAGCAGAGCTTTTCTGGTCTTTTCCAGGTTACCTTGAGTAGGAGAACTGCCTTATTGAGTCCCTCTGTAGGTTCTGTCTCTCAAAAATTTAGTTAAAATCCTTACTTCCAAGATTTATGAGAGACCGCCTAAGACACTGTCCGTTCTTGTCTCCATCTTCTCATCTTTGTTTTTAAAGTAGTTTTCTATAGTGAACACTCTTTAATTTTTTTTTCTCATCTTTGTTATTTTAGCTCTGATTCTGGGGTATAGGGAGTATAGCTACAAATGTTTTAATGCTGGGACTAGGATCTGTTCCCTGGCTTGTCATTGACCAAGATGTTGGCTATAAAGTCCAGTCCTTGCATTTGTAGATCTCTGCATCTTCCTTTATGTCAAGGATCTGACTTAGCATTCATTTGTTCCTGACCCAGTCCTGTCTTTTTCTTCAGTGTTCCCAAGTTCAGACTTACTTTAGGGTTTGGATTCTCCCTCTGTCTTGCTATCTAGTTACGGGGACTTCTGCTGTTGTCAAGCTCTCAGGATTTGCATTTCACTTTGGCTAAAAGTCACTCGCTGACTCTCTCTGCTTTCCTACTTCCTGGACATTATTTCCCCTTTTCCTGCAAAGAGACAGACCTTCACTGAACACACTCCACAATGTCTAACACTGAAAACTTTTTTGAATCTTCTCTTTCTTGGTGGCATCTGTAGCTTGAATGTCAAAATTAGAAGCTTCATTTATCTTTGATAGGAAAGCACTCCAGGAGCACGTAAGCCTCATGCTGCCATCTTGACTCCTATATAAATTGATTATGATGTGAGGATGCTTATCCCTTTTGCAAATTGTATTTCTAATGGAACTGTTGAGGAGAGTATATTTAGATAAAGTATGTAGATATGGGGTAATTAAGATGTGATGATGCTTAATAACTTGACAATTATACCTCTATCAAGACAGTTAAAAGGACCACACAGATTAAGGGGACAAAACAAGTATTTATTAAGACATAAAGAAGAAAGGATTATAATTGGAGAAGAAGACTAAGCTATAAAAGGATAAATAACATTGCAAAAGAGACACTATAAATTCACTGCAGCAGAGAGAAAGAAAGAAGAGTGTGAACATTGAAGAAATCTCTCTCAAAACATTTGACTCAAAGAAGGAGGGGCATATATTCCCAAATGAGTTGAGAAGTTTATCCTACCCTACCAGGAAGTAGGAGGTGAAAGGGGAAAGAAAGGAGAAGGAAGGCTTATAAAAGGGAACAGAAAAGTAAAGGGAAAGAAAAAATAAAAGGGAAAAGGAAGAAGAAAAGAAAAGGGGATTAATAGAAGGGAGGGCATATTGAAGGAGGTAGTAATCAGAATCAAAGTATTAGTGAGGAGGTATAATTGAAAAGGAAAAGAAAAGTAAAAACAAGAGGATGACAGGGTGGATGGAATTACAGAGGTAGGAATTAAAACTCTCAATGTGAATGAGATGAACTCTCTTAGAAAAGGGAGTGGATAGAAGAGTTAATTAAATACCAGAATCCTATACTATATTGTTTATAAAATTTCAAGCAGAACATACACAATGTGTAAAGGGCAAAGCACACAATATATTATGCTTCAGATGAACTAAAAAAAAGTAGAGGCAGACCTGACAAAGCAAAAGCACAAGTAGATCTAATTAAAAGGAAGGGAAGCTAAACTACATCTTCAAGGTGCCATAGACAAGGAAGTAATATAAAATTAAACATATATTCACAAAGTGGTATAGCATCTAAATTAACTGAGAAAAATCTCAGTTAATTACGGGAAAACAGACAGAAAATGTGCAATAGTAAGGAACCTCAAAGTCCTCACAGAATTAGATACCAAAAAACAAGAAGGAAGTTAAGGAGTATCAAATTTTAGAAAAATTTATGCATGATAGACCTCTGGAGAAAACTCAGTGAGATAGAAGAGACTCTACCTCCTTCTTATGAGTACATGGCATCTACAAAATTTGACTCTGTATTAAGGCAGAATAATGAAAAAATGAAATGCAGAAAAACGATTTTTTTTTCTTTAGAGTTTTTGCAAGTCGGTGGGGTTAAGTGACTTGCCCGAGATCACACAGCTAGGTAATTACTGTGTCTGAGGGTGGATTTGAACTCAGGTCCCCCTGACTCCAGAGACAGTGCTCTATCCATTGCATCACCTAGCTGCCCCCAGAAAAGCATAAATTTTAATGCATCCTTATCTGATCATGTCACAATTAAAAATTAATATGCAATAAAGGGCTATGGAAAAATAAATTAAAAATTATTTGCTTAGCCTAATTTTATATCAAAAATTAACCTAAAATTAAAATCAAATTTTAAAATGTGTGGAGATAAAACAAAAATAATCCTAGAAATAATCAATAATTACATCCAAGACAATGTTAATGATGTGATACCATACCAAAACTTGTGAGATTTAGCCAAAGCAGCTTATTTCTCTTAATGCTTAAACTGATAAAATATACAAAGACATCCATGAATGGTGAATGTAACTAAAAAGCTAGAAAAATCAAACTAGAAATCCACAATAATGTACCAAATAATTAATTAAATAGGTAGAAAAATTTAGTGCACTATTAGAGCAATCTAAGTTAGTTTTATGGATAAAAACAATGAAATTTATAGAATTTTGTTAATCTTATTTTAAAAATGTAAATACCAAATTACCAGCATTAAAAATGGCAAGGCTGAAGTCACCACTAAAGGGGAGGAAATTAAATTAATAATTCAGAGCTATTTAGTCCACTGGTATGCTAATAAGTGTGACAATATAAGTGACTTGCATGAATATTTATAAAAATATAAGCTATCCAAATTAGTATATGATGAAATAAAATACTTAAATAACTCAACTTCAGAAAAAAGAAATTGAAGAAAACATCACTAAACTCCCTAAGAATAATCTACAGGATCAGGTAGATTTATAAACATTGAAGAAAGAATTAATTCCTTTATAAACTATTTGAAAAAAACAGGTGTTCTGCCTAATTCCTTTTGTAACACCAGCATAGTGTTGATACCTAAACCAGGAAAAGAAAATTATAGACCAATGATGAAAAAAGTTTAAATCAAATTTTAACAAAGAGATTACAACAAGTTATCAATGGGATATTATACTATGACCCTGTAGAATTTATACTAGGTAAGCAGGAATGGTTCAATATTAGGAAAACAATCAACAAAGTTTAACATAACAATGAATAATTAACCTGAAATCACATAATTATCTCACTAGATCCTGAAAAATCCTTTGACAAAATACAGAACCCAATTCTATTACAAACGAGATACATAGAAATAAATGGAGTTTTTCTTAAAATGATAATTACTATCTATTTAAAGTCATGAGTAAGCATTATATATTATGGGGATAATCTAGATGCATTAACAATAAGATCACACATGATAACCTCTCATTCAATATTATGTGAGAATTAGTGCCATTAACTTTAAGAAAAGAAAAAGTAATTGAAAGAATTAGAATACACAAAAAGGAAATAAAATTCTCACTCTATGTAAATGCAATGATCCTATATTTAAGAAATCATAGATAATTTAATTTTAAAAAAGAAATTAAGCAATTAAAAATTAAACAATTAACAACATTAGTAAAATAGCATAACATAAAATATATCTGCATAAATTATCATCATTTTTATATCTAACCCACCAAACCCAACAAATGGAGAAAATACATCTAAAGTAACTATAGATGTCATAAAATACTTGGGAATCTGTGTTCCAAGACAAACACAGAAATTATCTGAACATAATTATAAAACATTTTCCCACACAAATAAAGTCGGGTCTAAACAATTGAAAAAATGCAAACTGCTCATAGATAAACTCAGCTGACATAAGAAAATAATACTTCTGCCCAAATTAAATTACTTATTCAGTGCCATGCCAGTCTTATTACTAAAAAAGTATTTTACAGAGCTAGAAGGAAAAAAGAAAATCAGACAAATTCATGAAAATTATAGCAAACAAAGTTAGTCTAGTTTTACCAGATTTAATATTATATTATAAAGTGGAAATTATCAATACCATCTGGTACTGCCTATGAAATAGAGAAGTGGATCAGTAGAATAGATTAGGTACAAAAGAAACAATAGTAAATGACAAGAGTGATTTACTGTTTGATAAACCCAAAGACTAGCTTCTAAGATAAGAAGTCTCTATTTGAAAAAAAAACTATTGGGAAAACTTCAAAATAATATGGAAAAATTAGGCATGGACTAAAATTAGGACTAATACTAACACACTATACCAGGATAAGGTTGAAATGGGTACAGCAGTTGGCTATAAAGAGTCAAACCAGTAGGAAAATAGGAATAGACTGTCTGTCAGATCTATGGAAAGTGGAAGAGTTTAGGACAAACAAGAGATTGGGAGCATTATAAATTGTAAAATGGATAATTTCAACTACATTATATTAAACAGACTTTGCACAGGGACTTCAGGTCATGAAGACTCAGAAAACCTTTAAAGACATTAAATTTTCTCTCAGAACCAACAAGAATCAAGCCACTTAAAAGATTTTTGAGTGGCAGAATATACCAAAGATCAGAATGAAGCATCTTCCAGCAAGGTCTGTCAAGGGAGGAGTGTGAGCAGGCCCATAGCAGAGAGTAGAGACGAAGAGCAGGGGCAGCAGGTGAAGTAATCTGAGATCCTCAGGTGTGAAAATCAATGTTTTGGAGTCAGGATTTGGTTCAGTCTTGGAAGGCTCCAATATGCACGGAAAGTTCCAGCAAGTTTGTTTAGTACATATATTCAGCCTTCCTGGCTGGTCTAGATGGTCCAGGCCTGAAAGCATGCCTCTGGCATTCTAAGGTGGGAGAAGGTCCTGACATCTTGCTGCAAACATCCCAGAAGGTATTCCATCTTTTCCCAGCAGCCCTGTGTGGCTGAATACTCTGACAAAAAAAATCCAGAAAGAGAACCCCACACGTTCTTGTGCCGACAGTTGAAACTTGGCCCTAGGTGTTCCAACTGCCCCCAACATGAGAGTGGGTGGCTGCCTCCCCTGCTGATAGATCCTCTTGAGTTTCTAGCAACTGGCCTAGCCCAGTACTGGCCTGCCTATGGACATACAGGGAGGAAAGATAGCATGTAGGACAATAAAGAATTATTAATTATAACTTTGAATGTGAATAGGAAAAATTCTCCCATAAACATAAGTGGATAACAGAGAGGATTAAAAACCATAATCCTATAATATGTTGCTTACAAGAAACTCATTTGAAGCAGAGAGATACAGAGTAAAGGTAAAAGATTGGGGCAGAATATATTATGCTTCAGTTGAAGTGAAAAAGGCAGGGGTAACAATTCTTATCTCTGACAAAGCACTTGCAAAAATAGATCTCAATAAAAGACATAAGGAAGGAAATTTTACCCTCCTAAAAGGTAGCATAGTCAATGAACTAATTTCAGTACTAAATATATATGCACCAAGTTGTCCAGAATTCAGATTCTCTGAGGAGAAGCTGAATGAGTAACAGGAAGACATAGACAGCAAAACATGACTGGTAGGAGACCTCAGCCTCCCTCTCTCAGAATTAGATAAATCTAACCATAATATAAACAAGGAACATAAGAAGGTAAATAGAATGTAAGGAAACATAAAAATGACAGACCTTTGAGAAAATTGAATGGAGATAGAAAGGAATAAAGGAATATACATTTCTTCTGTAGTACCTAGCACCTACACAAAAAATTGACCATCTATTAGGACATAAAATCCTCATGAAGAAAGGCAGAAATAGTGTATACTTTCTTTACAGACGATAATGAAAAAAAAAATCACATTCAATGATGATCCATGGAGAGATGGACCTAAAACTAATTGGAAACTAAATAATCTCATTTTATAGAATGAGTGAATCAAACAACAAAGTATAGATAGATAGATATTAATGATTTCATGCTATATAATGCAATAATGAGACAATATACCATAATTTATGGGACACAGCCAAGGAAGTTATTAGGGGATATATTATATCTCCAAATGCTTACATAAATAAAATAGACAAAGAGGAAATCAATGAACTAAGCATAGAATTAAAAAAAAATTAGAGAAAGAAAAAATTAACCCCCTCAATTAAATACGTTAGAAATTCTAAAAATTAAAGGAGAAATTAATAAAATCAAAAGCAAGAAAACTTTCGAACTAATGACTAAAACCAAAGTTTAAGTGTTATGAAAAAAACAGTAAAATAGATAAACCTTTGCTTGGTTGGATAAAATAAAAGAAAGAAGAAAACAAAATTACTAGTACTAAGAATGAAAAAGTTGAACTCACCATCAATGAGGAGGAAATAAAAGTAATAATTTGGAGCTATTTTGCCAAACTATATGCCAATAAATTTGATAATCTAAGTGAAATGGATGGATATTTATAAAAATGTAGGCTGCCCAAGTTAAATGAAGAGGAAATTAAATACCTAAATAACTCTATCTCAGAAAAGAAGTTCAACAAGCCATGAATAAATTCCCTAAGAAAAAAAATATCTAGGGTCAAATGTATTCACAAGTTAAATCTACCAAACATTTAAAGAACAATTGATTTCCAATTCTAAATAAACACTTTAGAAAAATAGATGAAGACAGAACTCTGCAAATTATTTCTATGACACCAACATGGTGCTGCTGCATAAACCAGGAAAGTCAAAACAGAGAAAGAAAATTATGGAACAATTTCAATAATTAATATGGGTGCAAAAATTGTAATTAAATCTCAGCTAAGTGATTAAGACAAATTATCACTAGGATAATCCACTATGACCAAGTAGGATCTATTCCAAGAAGGCAAGTTTGGTTCAATATTAGGAAAATTGTCAGTATAATTGACTATATCAATTAAAAAAAAACTAACAGAAATCATATGATTATTTCAATAGATGCTGAAAGAGCCCATGACAAAATGTAGCACCTATGTCTATTAAAAACACTGGAGACCATGGAAGAAATGGATTATTCCTTAGAATGATAAGCAGTATCTATCTGAAACCATCAATAAGCATTATATTCAATGGCACATTCCCAATAGCATCAGGGCTGAAACAAGGATGGTCCTTATCACCACTGTGATTCAATATTGTAGTATAAATGCTAGCTGTGGCAATAAGAGAAGCAAAATAAATGGAAAGAATTAAAATTGGGGAGGAAGAAGCAGAACTCTCACTCTTTGCAGATGACAAAGAAAACCCTGAAAAATCACCTAAAATCTACTGGAAGCAATTAGCAACTTTAGCAAAGATACAGGACATAAAATAAACCCACATAAATCCTCAGCATTTCCATATACTTTAGCAAGGCACAGAAATAAGAGCTAGAAAGAAAAATCACCTTTAAAATAACTTCAGACATCATTAAATACTTGGGAGTCTACCAGCCGAGACAGATTCATAAACCCTATAAAAAAACTATAAAACATTTTTCACACAAATAAAATAAGAGCTAATAACTGAGCAAATTTCAACTGCTCCTGGATGGGCTGAGCTAATATAATAAAAATGACAATTCTATCAAAATCAGACTACTTAATTACTGCCTATCAATCAAAGTTCCAAAAATTACTTTAGTGAGCTAGAAAAAATGGCAATTATATTCATATGGAGAAAAATTGTCAAGAATATAAAGGTTTTTAATGAATAAAAATATAAAAGATGTCTGCTTAGCCTTGCAATATCTAAAATTATATTATTAAGTATCAGTCATCAAAACTATCTGCTCCTGGCTAAGAAGTAGAGTGGTGCATCAGAGGACTAGATCAGGTGCAAAAGAGAAAGAAGGGAATGATTAGAGCAATCTTCTCTTTGATAAACCCAAAGCATACAGCTTCTGGGATAACTCACTCTTTAATAAAAACTGCTGGGAAAAGTGGAAGGAAGTGTGGCAGCAGTTGGATTAGACCAACATCTCATATTATACCAAGATAATATCAAAACGGAGCAGAATTTAAACATCAAAGACAATATCACAAGCAAACTCAGAGAAAAAGGAATAGTTTACCTCTTGGAGCTATGGAAAGGGGGAGCAGTTTATGACCAAGGAAGTGATAGAGAACATCATTAAAAACATTAAATTAAAAATCTTTTGTACAAAGAAAACCACTCTAACAAAGATAAAAAATAAATGCAGTAAATTGGGTAACAACTTTTACACCTAATGTTTTTGACAAAGGATTCTTTGTGAAAATATATAGAGAACTGAGGCAAATTTATAAAAAAACAAGCTATTTTCCAATTGACAAATGGTCAAAGGATATGCAAAGGCAATTTGCAGATGAGGAAATCAAAGTTAACTGTTATCATATGTAAAATTGCTCTAAATCATTACTGATTACAGAAATACAAATTAAAATATCTCTAAAGTAGAACTTCACAACTCTGAGATTAGCCAAAATGATCAGAAAGGACAATGATCAATGTTGGAGGGAATGTGGGAAATCTGCAACATTAATGTGTTGTTGATTGAGCTGTGAACTCATCCAAACTTTCTGGAGAGAAATTTGGAATGATACCCAAAAGGAATAAAAACTTGCCTACCCTTTGCTTCAGCAGTACCACTACTGGGTCCATACCCTGAAGAGATCATGAGAAAGGGTAAAAACATCACTTGTACAAAAATATTAATAGCAGCTCTGTTTGTGTTGGCAAAGAATTGGAAAGCAAGGGGATGATCATCAGTTGTGGATTAGCTGAACAAACTGGTAAACATATATAAAGATACACTTTTGTACTATTAAAAAGTAGGAGGGATGGAATTTCAGAGAAGCTTGGAAAGACTTCTATGAACTGATGCTGAGTGAGGTGAACAGAAGCAGAAAAACATTTTATACTCTAACAGCAACATTGGGGTGATGATCATCTTTAATGGACTTGCTCATTCCATTAGTGCAATAGTCAGGAACAATTTTATGGTAGCTGAGATGGAGAATACCATCTAAATACAAATAAATAATTGTAGAGTTTATACATAGACCAAAGATTATTACCTTCAATTTTTTGAGAAGTTGTCTTATGAACTACATAATTTTCCTATCTCTAATACTTTACTTTTTCCTAAAGGATATTTTTTTCTCTCAGTACATTCAGTTTTGAACAATATATAATATAAAAAGAATGTAAAGATAATCAGATTGTCTTCTGTGGGGGTGGGGGAAATTGTAATATTCAATAATTTTCTTTTTTTATTTATTTTTATTAAAGATATTATTTGAGTTTTACATTTCCCCCCCAATCTTGCTTTCCTCCCTCCACAAGAAAGCACTCTGTCAGTCTTTACTTGTTTTCCGTGTTGCACCTTGTTCCAAATTGGGTGTGATGAGAGAGAAATCATATCCTTAAAGAGAAGAGAAGTCTAAGAGGTAGCAAGATCAGGCAATAAGCTATCTGTTTTTATTTCTAAATTAAAGGGAATAGTCCTTGCACTTTGTTCAAACTCCACAGCTCCTTATCTGGATACAGATGGTACTCTCCTTTGCAGACAGCCCAAAATTGTTCCCAATTGTTGCACTGACGGAATGAGCAAGTCCTTCAAGGCTGAACATCACTCCCATGTTGCTGTTAGGGTGTATAGTGTTTTTCTGGTTCTGCTCATCTCACTCAGCATCAGTTCATGCAGATCTCTCCAGGTTTCCCTGAAATCCCGTCCCTCCTGGTTTCTAATAGAACAATAGTGTTCCGTGATATACATATACCACAGTTTGCTAAGCCATTTGCCAAATGAAGGACATTTACTGGATTTCCAATTCTTTGACACCACAAACAGGGCTGCTATAAATATTTTTGTACAAGTAATGTTTTTACCCTTTTTCCTCATCTCTTCAGGGTATAGACCCAGTAGTGGTATCTCTGGAACAAAGGGTATGCACATTTTTGGTGCCCTTTGGGCTTAGTTCCAAATAGCTCTCCAGAAGGGTTGGATGAGTTCACAGCTCCACCAGCAGTGTAATAGTGTCCCAGATTTCCCACATCCCTTCCAACAATGATCATTATCCTTCCTGGTCATACTGGCCAGTCTGAGAGGTGTGAGGTGGTACCTCAGAGAAGCTTTAATTTACATTTCTCTAATACTTAATTATTCAGAGCATTTTTTCATATGGCTATGGATTACTTTGATCTCCTCATCTGTAAATTGCCTTTGCATACCCTTTGACCATTTGCCAATTGGGGAATGCCTTTTTGTTTTAAAAACATGACTCAGTTAGAAATGAGTCCTTTGTCAGAATCATTAGTTGTAAAGATTGTTTCCCAATTTACTACATTTCTTTTGATCTTGTTTACTTTGGTTTTATATGTGCAAAAGCTTTTTAATTTAATGTAATCGAAATCATCTAATTGGTTTTTGGTGAAGTTCTCCTACTCTTCCTTAGTCATAAACTGTTCCCCTTTCCATAGATCTCACAGGTAGAATAGTACTTGATCTTCTAATTTGCTTATAGTGTTGTTTTTTATATCTATGTCCTGTAACCATTTGGATCTTACCTTGGTAAAGTGTGTGAGGTGTTGGTCTAATCGAAGTTTCTTCCATACTAACTTCCAATTTTACCAGCAATTTTTATCAAAGAGGGAGTTTTTATCCCAATGGCCAGACTCTTTGGGATTATCAAACAGCAGATTACTACAATCATCTCCTGCTTTTACACTTAGTCTATTCCACTGGTCCACCACTCTATTTCTTAGCCAATATCAAACAGTTTTCATGACTGAAGCTTTATAATATAATTTTAGATTGGGTAGGGCTAAGCCACCTTCTTTTTCACTTTTTTTCATTAAGCTCCTGGCAATTCTTGACTTTTTATTTCTCCATATTAATTTACTTACAATTTTTTCTATCTCGTTAAAGTAATTTTTTGGAATTTTGATTGGTAGGGCACTAAACAGATAGTTTAGTTTTGGTAGAATTGTCATTTTTATTATATTAGTTCTACCTATCCATGAGCAGTTGATATTTTCCCAGTTATTTAAATCTAATTTAATTTGTGTGAGAAGTGTTTTATAATTGTTTTCAAAAAGATTCTGATCTATTGGCAAATAGACTCCCAAATATTTTATATTTGTCTGAGGATACTTTGAATGGGATTTCCCTTTCTAGTTCTTCCTGCTGTTTCTTGCTAGACATATATAGAAAAGTTTAGGATTTATGAGGGTTTGTTTTATAAATTGCAACTTTGCTACAATTGCTAATTGTTTCCAGTAGTTTTTTAGATGATTTCTTGGGATTCTCTAGGTAGACCATCATGTCATCTGCAAAGAGTGAAAGTTTTGTCTCTTCCTCCCCAATTCTAATTCCTTTAATTTCTTTTTCTTCTCTAATTGCTGATGCTAACATTTCTAATACAATATTGAATAGTAGTGGTAATAATGGGTACCGTTGTTTCACCCTTGATCTTATTGGGAATGCCTCTAGCCTCTCCCCATTGACTATGATGCTTGTTGATGGTTTTAGATAGATACTGATAATTATTTTAAGAAATAGTCTATTTATTCCTACACTCTCTAGTGTTTTTAATAGGATTGGATGCTGTATTTTGTCAAAAGCTTTTTCAGCATCTATTGATATGATCATATGATTTATGATAGGTTTGTTGTTGATATAATTGAGTATACTAACAGTTTTCCTAATATTGAACCAACCCTGTATTCCTGGAATAAACCCTACTTGATCATAATGTATTATCCTAGTGATGACTTGTAATGGTTTTGCTAAGATTTTGGTTGGGGGGTATTTTTGCATCTATATTCATCAGGGAGATAGGTCTATAATTTTCTTTCTCTTTTTTAACTCTTCCTGGTGTAGGTAACAGTACCATATTGGTTTCATAGAAAGAGTTAGGCAGAGTTCCATCTTTCCCTATTTTTCCAAAGAGTTTATATAGGATTGGAACCAATTGTTCCTTAAATGTTTGGTAGAATTCACTTGTGAATCCATCAAGCCCTGGAGATTTCTTATTAAGGAGTTCAGTAATGGCTTGTTGAATTTCTTTTTCTGAGATAGGGTTGTTTAGGTATTTAATCTCTTCTTCATTTTACCTGGGCAACTTATATTTTTTGTAAATATTCATCCATTTCACTTAGATTATCAAATTTATTGGCATAGAGTTGGGCAAAATAATTTCGAATTATTACTTTAATTAACTCCTCATTGGTGGTGAGTTCACCTTTTCCATTTATGATACTAGCTATTTGGTTTTCTTCTTTCTTTTTTTAATCAAATTGACCAGAGGTTTATCAATTTTATTGGTTTTTTCATAATACCAACTTTTGCTTTTATTTATTAATTAAATAGTTTTTTGCTTTCACTTTTATTAATTTCTCCTTTAATTTTTAGAATTTCTAATTTGGTACTTAATTGGGGATTTTTGATTTGTTCTTTCTCTAATTTTTTAGTTACATGTTTACTTCATTGATTTCCTCTTTCTCCAATTTATTCATATAAGCATTTAGAGCTATAATATATCCCCTGAGAGTTGCTTTGAATGAATCCCATAATGTTTTGGTATGTTGTTTCATTATTATCATTATCTAGGATAAAATGGTTAATTCTTTCTATAATTTGTTTTTTGGTCCACTCATTTTTTAACATGAGGTTATTTCAGTTTCTGGGTCTATGTCTCCTTGGCCCAGTATTACATATGACTTTTATTGCACTGTGATCTGAGAAAGATGTATTCACTATTTCTGCCTTTCTGCACTTGATCATTAGGTTTTTTATGTCCTAGTACATGGTCAATTTTTGTATAAATTCCATGTACTGCAGAGAAAAAGGTATATTCCTTTCTATCCCCATTCAGTTTCCTCCATAAATCTACCATATCTAAATTTTTTAACAATATATGTACCTCCCTAATTCTTTTCTTGTTTGTTTTATGATTCGATTTATCTAGATCTGATAGAGGGAGGTTGAGGCCTCCCACTAGTAGAATTTTGCTGTCTATGTCTTCCTGTAATTCTTTCAGCTTCTCCTCTAAGAATTTGGATGCTGTACCACTGGGGGCATATATATTCAATATTGAAATGACTTAATTGCCTGTGGTACCTTTTAGGAGGATAAAGTTTCCTTCCTTATCTCTTTTAATGCTATCTATTTTTGCTGCTGTTGTTGTCTGAGATAAGGATTGCTACCCCTGCTTTCTTTACTTCATCTGAAGCAAAATATATTTTGCTCCAAACTTTTACCTTTACTCTATATGTATCTCTCTGCTTCAAATGAGTTTTTTGTAAGCAGCATATTGTAGGATTCTGGTTTTTAATCCACTCTGCTATTTGCTTACGTTTTAAGGGAGAGTTCATCCCTTTCACATTCAAGGTTGTGATTACTAATTTTATATTGCCCTCCATGCTATCTTCCCTCTGTTTGTATTTTTCCCCTTTCCCCCCTTTTATCCATATTTCCCAGTCTTTTGATTCTGATAACCACCCCCTTCAGTGTGTTTGCCCTAACATATCACACCCTCCCCATTCTTTCCCCTTTCCCTTTTTCCCTTTTCCCTTCCCTTCCTTTTATTATTTCTCCTGATTTCCCCACTCCCCTTCCCTTTCTCCATCACCCCCTCCCCTTTTCCCCTTTTAATACTTGAAAGGATAGATGTTTTATAAGTTAACTTAGTATGTCTAGGTTGACTTTAAGCCAAGTCTGATGAGAAGAACATTCAGGTGTTTCTCCTCTGCTCCCTTCTTCCCCACTATTACCATAGGTTTTTGTACCTCTTAGTGTAATGATATTTACCCCATTCAATCCCCTCCCTCCTACCATCTCTTTCCTGTCCCCCTTTTCAGGTAGCGTTTTTTTTTTAGATCATTCTATCTAAGTCATAGAAAATTCTGAGTATCTGTCCCTTCTAGTTCTGTATATTTTATCGAATAGAGTCAAAATTCCTGAGAGTTATTAGAGTCTTTCTTCCAAGTAGGGTTAAAGCTAGTTACATCCCATTAGATAGTAGTCTCATGGATAGGTCAAGAATTTCCATCATTTCTGGCTAGGTGTATTCTCTCTGTTAGAGTTGCATTTCTCAAGGTTTATGAGAATCTTTTTTTTTTTTACCCCCATGCTGGGATATAGCCAGTTTCAACTAACTTACTGGATTGCATTTTTTTCTTTTACTCCCCCCCCCGTTTTTTTACCTTTTCATGTGTCTCTTGAACCTCCTGTTTGATGTCCAAATTTTCTGTTTAGCTCTGGTCTTTTCATTAGAAATTTTTGGTATTATTCCATTTTGTTAAATGTCCATCTTTTTTCCCTGGAAGAGAAGGCTCAGCTTTGCAGAAAAGTAGATTCCTGGCTGCATTCCAAGGTTCTGTGCTCTTTGAAATATCTTGTTCCAGGCCCTTTGATCCCTTAATTTTGATGCAGCCAGGTCCTGAGTGATCCTTACTGTGGCTCCTTGATATTTAAATTGTTTCTTTCTGGCTGCTTACTGGATTTTCTCTTTTATCTGATAGTTCTGCAGTTTGGCCACAACATTCTTTGGTGTTTTCATTTTAGGATCTTTTTCTGGTGGGGATCGATATACTCTTTCAATAACTATTTTACCCTCTGGTTCCATGAAATCTGGGCAGTTTTCCATTACTAGATCCTGTAATATAAAGTCCAGCCTTCTTTTCTCTTCGATGTTTTCAGTTAGTCCTATAATTTTCAGGTTGTTCTTCTCAATCTATTCTCAAGGTCAGTGGTTTTGTTGATGAGGTATTTTACATTTGCTTCTATTTTTTCTATTTTTTGATTTTGTTTAACTGACTCTTGCTGTCTCATGGAGTCATGAGTTTCTGTAGACTCCATTAGTTTTTGGGTGGAGGAATTTTCTTCATTAACCTTTTGCAACTCCTTTTCCAATTGGTCAATTCTACTTTTGAAAGAGCTTTCCATTTGACCAATTGTGGTTTTGAGAGAATTAATTTCTTTTTGCATTTGCTCATTTGATGATCTGAGAGATTTATTCTCCTTTTGTGTTTGTCCAATTGTACTTTCAAAGGTTTTGTTTTCTTGTTGCAAATTGTTAATTGTCTCTCCCAAATTTTTAAGCTCCTTCCTTATTTCTTCAAGGAAGTCTTTCTGTGCTGGTGACCAGATTGTATTCTCCTCAGAGCTTCCAGGTCTCTCTGTGTTGGGGATTTTCCCTTCCAGGAAGTTTTCTATGGATCCACCTTTCTACTGACCCTTCTTCATTATGCTAAGAACTTGATTTGGGGGGGGGGGGTGCTGATTCACCTGGGCTTGGGATCGCTAAAGGCTTTACTAAGTGCAGTTTCTCTGGCTGGCCAGTAGGAGGTGCTGGCTGCCCTCTCTGGAGTGTTTGTGACCTGGGTTGGGAGGCCTTCTCCCTTTGCCCAAAGGGAGGAATTGGAAGTATTGAATTATTTTGCCTTCAATCAATGGTGGGCTTTACCTTGGCCTGAGGTCATTTCTCAGCTGGGCTAGTTCTTCCTCTCACACACCTTGGCCTGAGGCAGAATAGTTTGCAATTGTTTGTTTGGGAGAAGGCCCTCAGTGCAAACAGAGGCCTGGACTTAGAGTTTCTCAGACCAGAGGAGCCCAGGGATGGTGTCTGCAGGTCTCCTGTACCAGACGTCTCCCGGCAGCCCCATCCCCAAGCTCCAGGGGGACAGCACCAACACCAGCGGCTCTGCTTCCCCGCGGACCCAAGCCCCTATCGTCCAGCTCCACCACTGATCCAGCAGGTCCTGCTCTCCGGCCCTCAGACTCCCGCTTCCAATTCAGCTGTTAATATGGCTGATCCAGGGCTGATTCTTCCTCTGAGCCCAGACTCACCACCAGAATTGTACCAAAGCTGCAGCAGGAGACAAATCCTGAGGTAGATGTTCTTTCTCCTGGCTTTTCTTTCTGGGTTTTGTGAGTCGGATTTCTTTTAAGAGGTTTGTTTCATGTGGTAGATGGGAAAGACATCAGGAGACTTTCAAACTGTGCCTGTCTTCCCTCCACCATCTTGGCCTGGCTTCAATAACTTTCAAAAATGACAGGTAGAAACTATTATTTTATATAATTAGAAAGCAAGTAAAATATTTATATAGAGGAAAAAAATACAATTGTGCAATTGGAAAAAAAAGATTTCAGCTCTTTTCAAAATAAAGTTGACCAAATGGAAATGGAAAAACAAAAGCTAAAGGAAGAAAATACCTCCATGAAAAATAGAATAGGAGCAATGGAGGCTAATGTGTTCACCAAAATGTCTTAAACAAAATTTAAAAAATGAAAAAGTAGAAGAAAATATAAAATACCTCATTAGTAAAACAACAGACCTGGAAAATAGATCCAGAAATAATAATTTAAGAGTAATTAGACTACCTGAAATTATCAATAAAAAGAGTGTGGACTCCATTATTCAGGGAATTAACCTGGAGAACTGCCCTAACATCCTAGAACCAGAGGGCAAAACAGACATTGAAAGCATTCAATAATCATATCCTAAAAGGGATTCCAAAGTGTGGTCACCAAGGAATGTTGTAGTCAAATTTCATGATTATTAAATCAAGGAGAATATTCTGCAAGAGCAGAAAAAAACAATTGAAATCCTGAGGAGCCACAGTCAGGACTGCAAAGGACCTGGTTGCATCAACATTACAGGATTGATGGGCCTACAATATGATATTCCAAGCGAATTTGGATTGCAAACAAGAATCAACTAATCAGCAAAATTAAATATACTTGTTCAGTGGAAAATATGGAGATTTAACAAAATAGGCAACTTTTAATTTTTCTTGAAGAAAAGACCACAGGAAAAAAAAATTTCATCTTTAAATGGGAAACTCAAGAGATACATGAAAAGACAAATAGGTTATACTGGGTATATCCCAGTTCTCAAACTTTTGAAAATTGTAACATTATGAGAGGAAGTATACATGGGCTGAAGTTATGCTCATTAATTGATTTTGATGGGATAATTTAAAAAAGCTATTTCTGATATATATTTCAAAATAATTAAGATGTTAAAAAAGAGGAATTGTACTGAGACTGGAGAAAGGTGAAAGTAGAGAATGGTAAATTTCATTCCATGAAGAGATCCAAAACACTATTGAAGCAGAGGGAAAGACTGGAGGGCATGAGCACTGTTTGAATTTTATTGTAATCAGATCTGGCTTTAAGAGGGAATATATATCCATCAACTGGGTTTGTAAATTTTTCTTACAATTCAGTTGTTAGGAGGGGAAAATGGGGGAAGGGAAAGAGGGACTAATAGAAGGGAGGGATGGGAGAAAAGAGAAAGAGGGTAGAAAAGGACTGATAGAAGGGGGTGAAGATTGACAGAGGCGGTATTCAGAAGGAAAACTCTGGTGAAGAGAGATAGGGTGAAGCAATAATAGCAAAAATTGATCTCATTAAAAGGGATAAGGAATATCCTCATAAAAGATACCATATACAATGAAGTCATTTCAATATTAAACATGTATGTACTAAGCAGCATAGTATCCCACATTCTTAGAGGAGAGGGTAATTCAGGAAAACATAGACAGCAAAACAATATTGTTGGATAACCTCAACAACCCTCTCTCAGAACTACATAAATCTAACAAAAAAACACAAGAAGAAAGTTAAGGAAGAGAATAAAATATTAGAAAAGTTAGGTATGATGGACATCTGGAGAAAATTAAATGGAGATAGAAAGGAACATATGTTTGTTTTTTTTTTCCTGCAGTTTATGGCACCTACAGAAAAATTAACCATGCATTAGGGCAATAAAACTCCAAAATCAATTGCAGAAAGGTAGAAATATAAAATGCATTCCTTTCAGATCATGATGCAATAAAAATCATGGGTAATAAAGCTCCATGGAAAGACAGAGAGTGATTCTGGAATCTTTGGTAGAATTTACTTTTGAATTCATCTGAAGCTAGAGAATGTTTTTTCTTAGGGACTTCACTGATGGCTTTTTCAATACCTTTTTCTGAGATAGAATTATTTAAGTATTTACTTTCCTCTTCTTTTTATTGGACAATTTATATTTTGCTAAATATTCATCCATTTCACTAAGATTGTCAAATTTATTGGCTTTGAATTGTGCAAAATACCTCTCAATTATTATTATTTGTTCCTGATTGGTGATGAATTCACCTTTTTTCAATTTTAATACTGGTAATATGATTTTCTTCCTTCTTTCTAAATCAAATTAACCAAAGATATATCTATTTTATTGTTTTTTTCATAAAGTCAGCTCTTAGTTTTATTTATTAAATTTCAGACTCAGAAATTATATGAAAACACCAGTAAAACAGTTTTCTTGCAAATAAAATCTGAACTAACTCTGCAATGGTAATTGTTCTTGAGTTAACTGAGTTAATATATTAAAATTGACAATTCTGCCTAAATTAAATTAATTTTCCCATGTCATACCAATAAAAAAAAGTTTACTTTATTGAGCTGGAAAAAATAGTATCTAAATTCATATGAAAGATCAAGAGATCATCATGGCAAAAGATTAGAAAAATGGCAAAGAGAGGAAACCTAACCATATCAGATTTAATATTATATTTTAAAGCATCAGCCATCAAAACTCTTTAGTACTGATTAATAAACAGAGTGGTGGA
The DNA here is from genome assembly GCF_037893015.1 of Macrotis lagotis. Lineage (NCBI taxonomy): Eukaryota > Metazoa > Chordata > Mammalia > Peramelemorphia > Peramelidae > Macrotis > Macrotis lagotis. Next base: position 675,317,171 of record NC_133658.1, read on the forward strand.
GAAGTAGGTTAGATTATATATAAAATAATCTGTTGTAAATGACTATGGTGATCTGCAGTTTGATAAACCCAAATATTCCAGTTTCTGAGATAAGAACTGACCTTCAATAAAAAATACTAATAAAACTAGAAGATAGTATGACAGAAACTAGGTATAGACCAACATATGAAGATAATGTCAAAATGGGTACAGGATTAAGACATAAAAGGTGATATCAAAAGCTTATTAGAGGGGTGCTAGGTGTTTGTAGTGGATAAAGCACCGGCCTTGGAGTCAGGAGTACCTGGGTTCAAATCCAGTCTTAGACACTTAATAATTACCTAGCTGTGTGGCCTTGGGCAAGGCACTTAACCCTGTTTGCCTTGCAAAAACCTAAAAAAAAAAAGCTTATTAGAAGAAGATGAAATAGTTTATCTGTCAAATCTATGAAAAGGGGGACCAGTTTATGACCAAAGGAAAGTTACAGAATATTATAAAAGAAGAAGTAAATAATTTTGCACACATTAAATTGAAAACTTTTTGCACAAACTAAACGAATGCAGCCAAAATTAAAAGGAATGTAATAAACTGTAAACAATTTTTACAATTAGTGTTTCGGTTAAAGAACTGATATAAGTTAAAGCTATCCATGGATATGTGAATCTTCCAAATCATTATTGATCATGGAAATGCAAATTAAAGCAATTCTAAAGTACTACCTAACACTTAGATTGGCTAAAGTGACAATAAAAGAAAATGATCAATGATGGAGAGGATGTGGGATCATTCTGAGGAGCAATTTAGAGGGCAATAAAACTAAGCATACACTTCGTTTTGTTTTTGAAAGGCAATGGGGTTAAATGTCTTGCCCAAGTTCATACAGCTAGGTAATTATTTAAGGGTCTGAGCCTGGATTTGAACTGGTGACTCCATGACACATGCTTTATCCACTGGGCCACCTAGCTACCCTGAGCATACACTTTGATTCATTAATAACATCACTAGGTCTGTATACAAAAAAATCATATAAAGGAAAAGGAACAAAAATATTTATAGCAGTTCTTTTTGTAGTGGTAATGAATTTGAAAATGAGGGAATACTCATCAACTGGGGAATGACTGAACATGTTATGTTATATGAATATTAAAGAGAACTTTTGTCTGAAAGTAATCATGACTTTACAAGATCCTTAAAGAATCTGCATGAGCTAATGCTTAATGAAATGAGCAGAATCAGGAGAATGTTGTCCACATTAACAGCAAATTTGTGAGATGATCAACCCTGATGGACACAGCTCTTCTCTGCAGTTCAGTGATCAAGAACAATCCTGAGATAAATGTTATGGAAAATTCCATTCATACCTAGAGAAAAAAACACATAAACTATGAAATCTGAATGCAGAGAAATGCATGCTATGTTTACTTTTTAAAACTTCTTTTATGCTTACCTTTTTTCCTCATGTTTTTCCCCTTATTTCTAATATCTCTTTACAACATGAATATTATGGATATATGTTAAACTCTATTTAACATGTACAATCTATATCATATTTTTCATTTCCATGGGGTGGAGTGAGGAAAGGGACAGTAGTAGAAAAATCTGACACTCATAATCTTGCAAAACATGAATGCTGAAAACATTTCATTCTCTGCATGAAATTGGAAAATAATAAATTAATTAAAAAACAACATAAAGATATTTAAGTAAAAAATAGTAAATAATGATATTGCCAAAAAATGATTTGACCTATTTTCTAGACTGTTGGGGAGGGAAACTTTTTGTAGAACTAGACAGAAATGTTGACACTCTATCCACCACCTTGACTCTTTACAGAAGATAATGTTAGGATCAATTAGTAGAGGCCAAAGAATGGTTACTATTGAACTGTCATTGAATGAGATCATGTACAGGATAGGAATCTATCTTGTTATTTTCTTCCCATTTTGAGAAATGAAATTTTCATAAAAGAAAGCCAAGAAGACATTAGTTTGGGGTTTTGTTTTGTTTTTTTGAGTAAGGGACAGAGATGTCACAACCACAAAAGTTTTCCTGTATATTATATGGCAGCACTTAATTAGCCTTGCTATCCATGGACCAATGAATCTAATCTATTTCATTTCTGTATCTCTTTTTTTTCTATATTATCACATTCAAATATTTCTTCTTCACCTCCTTCTATGATATCTGACAAGCAGTTAGGTGGCAAAGTAGATAGTCAGCTCTGAAGTCAGGAATAATTCAATTAAAATTACACTTCATATATTTACTGGCTATGTGATTTTGGTCAAGTCACCTAACCTCTTTTTGCCTCAGTTTCCCATTATGTAAAATGAAGATATTAGCAGCACCTACCTCCAAGAGCTATTGTGAGAACCAATGATATATATAAAAAGTACTTGTCACAGGACGTGATATATGTGCCAGGTATTTTGCAGTTAATGTCATTTGATAATATGATGACTAACATTTACAGAACATTTACTAGTGTCTATCACATAGAAAGTGCTCTATAAATATTAGACATTATTTTCTTACCTATCATTTTTCCTCACAGAATTTCTGACTACTGAACTTTCCCTTTCTAATTCCAAGATTTCCCAATGATAGTAAATATTTTCCATGTACACTGTGCATCCATTTTTCTCTATTCAAATAGAGAACTGAATTCTAAACTATATAAAGAACTGAGTCAAATTTATTAAAAAATAAGTCATTCCCCAATTGAAAAATGGCATAAGTATATTTCATTTTAAACAATTTTCATTTAAAACAATGGTTCCTTCCTAAAAAAGTTTCAGTGATACATACATGGTAGAATTCTTTTATAAATTGGCATAATTTAATCTTATATTTTGTACACCTCTGTATAAATATTGAGATGGTGAATATTATGGTTTATCCATGTCCTGAATTTTCTCCTGTGAATTATTTGGCGTGTGTTTCCTAGTACAGTGTCTTTTTTCCTAATTTGATACTAAACTTGGTAAAGATTTTTAAGTTATTTTCTCTTTGGATCACATTTGAGTTGAAAAGATATTTTTATTCAGGTTTTGTTATTGAAGTCAAATAAATATCTTTATCACTATTTATTTGTGCATATATGCTAATACTTTTTGTCTTTGTAGAACCATGTATGTGTATGTAAACATACATACTTATTTACATACATACTTATTCACACAGACATTCCTAAGTGATTCTTTGCAATGAATTTCCATTTGCTTCAGTTTCTCCACTAATAAAATAAGAATCACAATATCTCTTGTTTCCTGAGATTGTTGTTGGGAAGAACAAATAAGTCAATAATAATAATTATATATATATATATATATATATATATATATATATGAAATACAAAGAAATATATTTTTTAAAAAAATCCTTACATTCTTAACTTTCTTATCCATATTAGTTTTCATTAGATATTTTCCATTCCTGGTTAACAACTCATTACCCTTGTACTTTATCATGATCTATATATTCAAACACTTTTCTCAAATGTCATCTATTTCATCACCTAGTATCTGTATTTTATTTTTGAACAAACTGTCTTAAATTAGTAACTGGGAAAAAAGAGAAACTTCAACTTCTTAAAGACTTAATTTGCTTTACAATATCGTTGTAATCCTTAATCATAATTTCAAAATTCCTTCTAATCATTCCATTTTTTCCACAAAAATGAATCTGTCATGATGTTAGTCAATTCTTGAAATTACATTCATTATGTTCTGAGTACATTTTAGGGAAGTTCTAAACTAGTTTTCTCTCACTTTTTTTTGGTAAATAGCAGATTGACAAAGAGTGATATTAGTGCCTCTAACATGAAAACACAAATAATCTTTGTTTGTTGATTGCCCCCCAAGCCTTATTAAATGATCTCTACATTTTTAACAACTCTCTAGATGAGAAGCAGGGAACCTTCAGTCATATTGATCTCTTATTTCCAAAGCAACAGCTCACGGGAATTGAAATTCAAATAGCTTATTTAGGAGTGAATTAATTAAATATTTTTCCAAATATAGTATGCAAAATATTCAAATAACCCATGGCAAAAACAATGATTCCCCCCCACATGCATATATATATATATATATATATATATACATAAATATATATGTATATATATATATGCATATATATATATATATCACAAGTTCACTTCAAATCATGTATATAAGATGATTTCTAATTAAAAACTCTTTCATGTCATTTCTTCCATTTTTAATCTTATCTATTTGTCTTGGTTCATTGCTATAATTCTTATTTCCAACTTCTGTTTTAACTACATATTTTTTGGTGTCTTCTACTTGGCATCTCTTGAGTAGGGTTAGGAGTAAATGTGAGGAATTAATATGTTGTAAATCCAGAAAGATGATCTAGATTTCATTTACACACCCTTGTGTAGTGGTGTATAAATATTTTTTTACATGGGGCCTTCAGCTTTTCATTCTGAATTTTCATTCTTTGACCCATTTTCTACTTTTATATATCCCAGAATCTTTCAGTAGTTCCTGGGCAACCCATATGTCTGCAGTTTAGGTATATTGTGGAAGTCATACATATTTGGATAAAAGAAAAGGAGTAGGACTTGGAAATAAGATGAAAAAGAAAAGCAACCACTACGAATTTACTGTGAATTTTATATTAAAGATGAATTTGAGTAACTAAATTTGAGAAGAGAAATATATTTCTACCCTAGATCAAAAAATTTCAAACTATACAATACAGAAAATCATGATCGGTGAATATGATATTTGGTATTGGAATTTGGTTTTTCTAACTATAAATGCTTTCTGTATATTAATTATGGTATGCAAGATACAAAAAACATTTTTGACAAATGTATAAAGAAGTTTTCAAGGTAATACAATAAAAACATCTGGTCTTTTATTCATATGATCATCAAAAATAACATATTTTTACTTGCTAAAGAAAGGGCTTTAGTTTTTCTTTTTAAACTTTTGAAGATTGTATAGAATTCTGTCAATGTAGGAAATCAGAGCAGTTTTAGCTGCCATCATCACAAGAATCGCATAGCTTAGAATCTGGGTGGAAGTTATATGCCATATGTTAACTTAAAAATGAAAAATTTCTATTTGTTTCACTAAGAATTCTTTTTTCACATAAAAAGCAGAATTGATGTGAACCTAACTCTATGGTAGATGGAAGATGGAACCAGATTTTACTTTGTTGTTTATTCATAATTTGCAGTTTGTGTAATTTATAGGGACACTTGGTTACAAAGGATCATGTTTAGCTGAGAAAGATTTCTTGAGATAATAGAAAGTTTGTCAATTTTGAAAAATAGAAAAATTAGTTTGAATCACTGGTCTCCCACTAAGAACTTGTATGATATTTAATAAGACAAGTATGATGATTCATACTTCATTAATCAATATCACAATTCATTTTGATAATATTTAATATCTCTTTTAGGCAAACAATCTCTCTAGATCACAGATCTTTTATATGACAAATGAAAAGGCTAGGTTGCATAACCTCTAATGTCTCCTTTTCAATTCAAAGTTTTATTCATTGTCAGTCCCATCTACATCAAACTGCCTTAAAGATAAAAATGTTTCTATATCTTCTTGTTGAATTGTTATAATGATAAAATTTCATCCCTTGATGGAAAGTTTTCTAATGAGGAGTACTTTTTAGCTTGTTTTCCATATATATATATATATATTCATACATATATATATACATATATATATATGTATATATATATATATACATATATATATATATATCATATCGTATCGTATCATATCATATGGCATGCATTGTATGTCATTGACTGCTTTGCAGGATCTGCAAGTGCTGGAAGTTGGCTGCATAGCCTGTAAGAATTCAAATCTACTTTCATGTTACAATGAAATACTAAGTTAGGACATTAATGTAAATAGTGGGGAAAACCTCAAATTTCGATTAAATTCAATTGCATTAAATTCAATTGACAAGAATCTCTTAATGTTATTTTTATTTAATATAGACTCCTTTACAAATTTGTTGAATTTGATTGAGTCCTTCTTAGGACATTTTTTTTTAAAATGATAAAGGAAAATGCACAGAGGGAAACAATTGCATTATACTAAAGATGCAAGTTACTCATCCAAGTTTGTGGATCCCCTGAAATCTACTCACTGAACACTAGACACCTCTGTGAGAAATAAAAGAGAATTTTCAGTTCTTCATTTTTTATTGTTCATAAATAAGGCAACTAGGTGAAGAAGAGGACATGGTGCTAAATATCTAGTAGGGAAGAGAGTTCAAATTCTACCTCAAATACTTACTATCTCTAAAACATTTAATATCTCCTTACCTCAGTTTTCTCATTTGTAAAATGAGCATCATGATAGTATCAAACATGAGATTATTTTTGAGGATTAAATGAGATAACAAATGTAATGTGCTTTGAAAACAAAGTACTCTATAAATATTGCCTATTATTATAAATATGACTATAACCTATATGATGAGAATTTTTTTCCCTTTAACTTGAATCATATAAATGCAAATAAATCTACAATGCTTCTTAGATAATTGGTTTATTTCATTAATGAAGATGGGACAAATTATATTCTATTCCATTCAATGCTTTAAAGTTCAAATTCAAGAATGATTCAGTAAACTAAATATCCAAGAGACCTTTATTCCTTTACATCAGTACCTGTAGTAAAACAATACTTTGCTAGTGCCTTAAAGGAACTTGAAAGCATAAAATAGGGTGAAGTGAAAAATATTTAATTCCACAGAACCTAGCAGGCACAACTTCCATAGATATGTACTTTACTTGGATTTAGTCACTATCCATGGGCAATCATGAAACTCATTTCTCAGGAGTATATTCCTCTGTGCAATGTAAATTCTTCATCAAAACATGTTCTCTATGACCAAGCAGGACCTGTACAGCACAGATAGTCGCAAAATATTTTTATAATCTTTTATAGAAAGTAAGTAAATTCAATTTTTGGAAGGTTGAGTCCATTGACATATTAAGAAGTTGTTGACAATGCTAAGTACATTGAAAATAAGCTATTAAATAAGCTTAGAAAATTATCTTTGCTTTACTCCTTTCATGAAATATCAAACCAAATGATACCTGCCTACAGATAACATATAATAAAATCAGTCTTCTTTGTTAGGGCAATTTTTTTCTCTCTCAGAAAAATAAAATGTTTTTAATTAAAAAAATTACAAATCAATCCAACCAAAACAAAAGGCAAACTGTAACAAAGGTAATATAAATTATCTGTTATTAAACCAATGAAGTTATATTAAGAGTCCATATTGTTTCAGATAATTGTGGATTGATTCCCGGTGCCTTGATTCTCAAAAATTGAATCAACAATGGTGCACAGGTGGTCTAAGGCATAAGTATCCAATCTATTAGCTCTTCTGGGTGACATCAATCAGAACAAAATGTTGTCAAGGTGCACAAATAGAATTTAATATTTATTTTTGACTACAATGTAAATCATATTATCAATGATTATAGTGATAAAATATAATTGTGTGATGAAGTATGAACTTTGAGAGCCCATGTGACTTGTAGGTCACTGATTATACAAACTTGATCTATAGGAATAATTGTGTCACTGCTCCTCTATATTTCTACTCTCCTTATTTCTATATATTTTTTAGATTTTTCAAAGCAATGGTGTTAAGTGGCTTTCCCAAGGCCACACGGCTACGTAGTTATTAAGTGTCTGAGGTCAGATTTGAAACCAGGCACTCCTGACTCCAAGGCCGTTGCTCTATCCACTGCACCAGCTAGCCACCTCTTTCCTTATTCATATTAAAGATTATAAATAAATGGAAAAGGAAGTCCAAAATTCTCTGGAGGCATTATAGTCATTCCAGAATTTTGGGGTCCTTCTAAACGATTTGACATTTCTATTACTGTGGCTAGCTGCAAAACCCTGAGCATCTGAGGCACCCGCTTCAAAATGACCTGATTACTCTAGAAAATGAAAGAGTCTCAAAACACCTGATGGGTATATATATAGATATAGATATAGATATAGATATAGATATAGATATAGATATAGATATAGATATAGATATAGATATAGATATAGATATAGATATAGATATAGATATAGATATAGATATATCCGGAGCTTAAACCTCTCGACTTTATTTGAATGGATGAGGTGAACAGGAGGGACAGTAGGAAACAGGAGATGATAAGAGGTCAATTATTAGAGAGAGGAAGAGACTGGGTAGCAAGAACGTGTGTCAGTCAATGACAGTTGATAAATTTCTCATTGAGGATTGATTTCAATAAGTTCTTTGCACTTAGCCCTTCAAAGGAGACTTCTAAGAAAAGTCTTATTGTAGAAACAGGGGATTCAAATATTTTCATAGTCTTATATTTCCAGGAATGAATGTCCTTGACACATACTTTATTTCCATGGTTCTCCTTTCTCTTATATATAGTTTTTCCCTTTGCTTTCCCTTTACCTAATTCTGCATTTCTTTTTTGTTGTTTTCATCTATATAAAGTTTCCCTCTCCTCTAATCTGATAATGCTAACAGTAAGATTTCAAAACTTCTGAAGTCATATTAATCTATATGCAGTATCAAAGAGGAAGAATTTGGGTCATATACAAAATATTCTGGCACACTTCACCCCTCCTCATTTAAGCTTTTTTATGCTCCTGCTATTTAGGAGCAACAAGAAAATTAGAACTCAGAATCAAAAATCTTTCACAAGTAATGACAATGAATGTCATTCTATTCAGTGACTGAATTCATGGAAAATATTACAGGGGAAATACTTTGTTATTTTTCAATATTTCTTCAATTTTTATAGAGTAGTCTGAAAAAAATAGATCATGGACATTCCTGTATTCTTTCTCTGCTTATTGTAAGTAAATTGATTCATAGCTATAACCCAGAAATGATAATAAAGTAAAGAATTTTATCTCAGTTACAAGACTGACAATGTCCTTGCTAGACAACTTAAATACTTCCCCAAAGCAGTTTCCAGTGATAAGCTATTCTTTAAAAACAAAACGCAGAACTTAAATGTTAGTGATTTTTATATTCTCAGAGGTAAATGGCATGACCCCAAGTCAGACACACTCTATTCCAAATGTAATAGCTAATGGCAGAGCTTGTTTCCAATACACTATTCTCTTCAGCTAACACATGCAAAATTTAATAATTTAGTTCCCTCAGCAGCTACCTTCTTAAGGTCAAACAATCTCTCAAATGTTTAGCAAAGAGAATTTTGACACGTTGGGAAATTTCAACATCTGCAATTCCTCTTCAAAGTATTTAAAAAATCCTTCCCCTGTATACCTTGCATACCACACCCTGCTCCTCAGAAAATTTCATGACTGGCAGGTACTCCACTATTGGGAGAGGTTAATAACTTTGTGTTAATGATTGGTGGATTAGAAGACCGCTCCTACGTTTTGATTTTGTTAGGACAAAATGAACCACACACTGGGTAATATATAGGTTAAAAACTGAATTGTAATATCATTATTTGATCTTCATTCTCTTCACAAATTAATATAATTGTTCCGAACTTCTATTTCTGACAATAGCATGCTCATCCTTCTGATCTTCTAGATCTGTAAAGTTTCTTTTACACCTGACGTTCACTTATTTGAAACTGTTCTCTTCAAAGTATACAGTGATGAAATAATTGCCAAATATGATGGACTTTTCTCAATCCACACCCTTGATGACTGATGGCAGAATTTGGTGTTATTTACCAAATATCCTTTCCTCATTATACTTTGTGTTTGTTTAGTTGGCAAAAATTATGTATATGTGTCACTTGAAAGTTTTGATATCTTTTATAATTTAAAGGTGGCAAAAATTATGTAATTGTGTCACTTGAAAGTTTTGATATCTTTTATAATTTAAACATTTGAATATAATTTTTCAACATGATTAAAATATCCTGAATTAATTTTCAAGATTAATTGATTTAAAGTTCTACAAAGGCAAATTTTATTTCAATTATTTAGGAAAAACATTTATTTTTCATCAGAGAAGTTTCAGATGTAAAAAATAATTCCACGCTTACAACACCAGATTCAGTAGTCTCCCGATATAGATTTTTAATTGCTTAGAGGCAAGAGATATAATTGGCTTGTTGCAACTCATTTGTAAACTGTCATGTCCAAAAACAATGAAATAAATACTATAATTTCTTTCCTGAGAAATGGAGTTAATTGTCATAACTAAAAAGAATTGTAAAGGCACTTTGAGTGAACTGACTAACTTTAATCCTATGGAGAAAATGCCTTCAATAACAGCGAGAAAAGAGTTTTACTGTTAAACTCTTAAGTATGGCAGTAAACATATTAATTTTTTTTTAAAGAAAGATTTTATTTATTTTGAATTTTATAATTTTTCCCCTAATCTTGCTTCCCTCCCCCCACCTCCCACAGAAGGCAGTCTGTTAGTCTTTACATTGCTTCCATAGTATACATTGATCTTAGGTGAAGGTGATGAGAAAGAAATTATACTCTTTTTCCCATTTATTTATTTATACTTATTTTGTACAAATAATGTTTCTATACATTACTAAAATATGCTTCTTTAAGAGTAAACATAATACCCCCTCGCCCAAAAAAGATTTAGACCCACATGAGTGATAAAGTAAAGGGGAGAGAAAAAATTAAAATTAAAATTAAAATAAAAAATAATGATAATAGTAGGTATGGCCAGGTGGTGCAGTCGATGAGCATCAGCCCTGGAGCCAGGAGCACCTGAGACCAAATCTGGCCGCAGACACCCAACAATCAGCCAGCTGTGGGACCCCGTGCAAGTGGAGAAGTACGAATCAAGGAAGTTGCTATCAGCAATGTCAAGGGTGGAAAAATATGGAAGTAACTTTTGTGATGGACTTATCATAAAGAATGTGACCCACCTATGACAGAGCTGGTGGTGTTGGAAAACAAAGAAATCATATTCTTAAGGAAGAAAAATAAAGTATAAGAGATAGCAAAATTACATAAGATAGTGGTTTTGTTAAAACAAAATTAAAGGTAATAGTCTTTTTTTTCAAATTCCATTATTTTTTCTCTGGCTACAGATGGTATGCCAAAATGGTATACCAAAATTGTGCTGATTGTTGCACTGATGGAATGAGCAAGTCCATTAAGGTTGTTAATCACTCTCATGTTGCTTTTAGGGTGGAGGGTGTTCTTCTGATTCTCATCTCACTTAGCATCAGTTCATGCATATCCTTCCAAACTGCCCTGAATTCCCATCCCTCCTGTTTTCTCATAGAACAATAGTGTTCCAATACATACATATAGGACAGTTTCTTAAGCCATTCCCCAATTGAAAGACATTCACTTAATTTCCAATCCTTTGCCACCACAAACAGGGCTACAATGAATATTTTTGTACAAGTAACATTTTTACCCTTTTTCATAATCTCTTCAGGGTATAGACCCTATAGATACCAGTAGTGGTATTGTTGGATCACAGGTTATGCAAATTTTTGTTGTCCTATGGGCTTAATTCTGAATTGCTGTCCAGAAAGGTTGGATGAGTTCACAGATCCACCAAGAAAGTATTAATGTCATATTAAAATTTATTTAGGAAAGTTAGACAAAATACATAAATAAAAATTAAAATATAAATAGTAATAACAAAGTTTGATTTTCTGTGTCAGTATGAGAAGAACAGAAATCAATTTCTATTTAAGTTCAAACATGTCCCTCAAGACAATTTTGAAAGATAGCCTTTGGGCAAGGGAGGAGAAAGATTTTTGAGTAGAGAAGCATTAAACACACTTGTAAATTCCCTTACAAAAATAGCCTTAGCTCTTCTTATTAATACAGGGATCAAAGGCAATTCTAAAAGACTTGTGATAGAAAATGCCATCCTCATCCAGATGAAGAACAATACAGTCTGAATGTAGAACAAAGTATGTTTTTTTTAACTTTTTCAAATTTGTTTTATGCTTTTTTCTCTCTCATAGTTTTCCCCTTTTGTTCTGATTTTTCTTTCAAAACATGACTAATATGGAAATAGGTATAGCACAATATATATCATATTATTCAATGTTGTAGGAAGGGTGGAGGAAAGAAAAGACAAGAGAAAAATGTGTAACTCAAAATCTTATAAAAACGAATAGTCCAGGAACGGCTAGGTGGTGCAGTGAATAGAGCACTGGCCCTGGAGTCAGGAGTATGTAATTTCAAATCCAGCCTCAGACACTTAAAATTACCTAGCTGTGTGATCTTGGGCAAGCCACTTAACCCCATTGCCATCCAAAAAATGAATGGTCCAAATAATATTTTTTTTGTAATGGGAAATATCTAATTTATATGTAAATAAAGGAAATGTTAAAAAATTATATCATGTAGAGACAATTAGCCAATAATTGCCCAAATCAAATTTGGAGAATGAATAGTCATAGTACTAGTACTACCATTAGTAGTGCTAGTAGTAATAACCACAGCAACAGCAGCAGTTGCATTAGTAGAAGTAATAGCAGTACTTAGGAGTAATCTTGGTATAACCATGACTACAAGGATAATGGTGACAGTGGTGGTGATAATGATGATATTGCTTTCATTCATATAAAGTCTTATGATTTTATAAAGCTCTTTGAATAAATATAGATATTATATAAATTACTATTTTAAAAAATTGACTTTTCAGATTATTAGTAATAGGATTAAAAGCAATTTAATAAAATTTTATTTTGTGTCTTCCACCTATAGATATCTTTATACTACTTTTTCTAAAAGAGCAATTGAATAAAGTTATATTGTCCCTCATAACATAGAATCTTAGAGTTGTAAATAACTTCAACCATGATAACCCTCCCCACAGATAAAAAGATTTTTTGGCAAATATTTCAACAAGGAGACCTCCAAAATCTTCTTCAACAAGTCTAATGAGAGGAAAAAATATATCTGAAAGCAAAAAATTTAAAAAATTCGTCCTGAATTTTGTAGAGTAGAAATCAAAGTCTTTTGTGCTCAGAAAAAATATGTTTCAAGTCCTCTGAACCTTTATTGTTGAAACTGATAAGTCCTGTGTAATTCCAGTTATGCTTCCTTTGAAGTTAAATTGCTTCTTTTTGATAGTTTGCAGTATTTGTTTTATTTGAGAATTCTAGAATTTTGTTATGATTGTCCTTGGAGTTTTTATTCTGGGGTCTCTTTCTGGAGGGTATGTCTTTTCTGGGGAAAAATGGAAAGTGAAACACAGCTGGCAGGAGAGTGTAAAAGTCAGGGGGAGGCTTATAATCACAGTGCAGTTCAGGTCCCAGCAACTAGATAGTAAACCACCAGGAAGGTTCCAAATCTCAGACAAAATCTGAACTCTGAGAACACGGTGCAAGGGACAGAACTGGGTTGGGAACAAACCAGTGCACAGACAGAACATGGACAAAAAGGCAGAAACACATTTCTGCATAGGCAATGCCTAGGCTGCAAAGGCAACACTTTGCTCAGCAATAAGGGAGGGCTCAGATCCCAGTCCCAGCATAATGAGCTTGAGATATACTATCTATAGCCCAGGAGCAGAGCTCAAACAATCAAAATGAGCAAAAAAAAAAAAAGCTAAAAGAGTGCTAACTATAGAAAGCTATCATGCAGAAATAGAGATAATAAAAATGCCACCTCAGAAGAAGAAAGTAGTGAAAAATTTCCAACATGAGAAAACTCAAAGGAGTCTATAAATTTGTCTCAAATCCAAAACCTCATGGAAGAGCTGAGAAAAAAATTTAAAAATCAAAGAAGTGAGAAAGAAGAAAAAGTAGAAAAAAAAAAGAAATGAGAGCCATGAAGGAAAATTATGAAAATTGACTAAAGCAATCAACTCATTTGAAAACAACAATAACCAACTAACAAAAGAATGTAACACTTCAAAAATTAAAATTGATCAATTGAAAATAAATGCAACTCATCTAAACTCATCTAAAACTCTGCAAAAAATAAAATTGAACTGGAAAAAGGAAAAACAAAAACTAAGTAAAGATAATAGAATCTTACCAATTAGAATTGGATAAATAGTAAGCAATGAATCCATGAGGCACCAAGATTGCATCAGAGTAAAAAAAAATGAAAAAAATTGTAAACAATCTATTAGAATGCAAATGGTCTGGAAAATAGATTCAGGGAAGAAAATTTGCAAATTATTGGTTTATCAGGAAGCCTAGATAAAAAGAAAAGTCTAGCAAAAAAATTTCAGAAAACTGTCAGGGAAAACTGCCCAAATCTCCATGTTGATTCCCTTTCCAGAATCACTTAAGCTTTACCCAGGTGAACATTGAAGGGATGGGAGACAAGACAGACAAGTTCTCCCTGTACACCAAGATATCCTAGATCTCCAAGTGCTGCAAGATCTCCCTTTATTAAATCAAATACAAGTACTTAAATATCCTCCCCAGTCCCTGGTCTACCCCCAGTCCTGTGGCACTCTTCAGTCAGCCAGTAAATAATACTCTGGTGCTAAAGGACACCAGGTGAATGAAGCTTTACAGTACTCTTACATACAACAGTCCCTAACATATCTCCCTTTATGTCTTTTATGAAGCAAAATTCCTTAATTCAATGATTTAATGGATGCCACATGAATTGTAAACAAAAGTTCATAAAGAATATAAACAAATGTCAATTAAAAAAAGAATGGAGATAAACAAATTATCCATATCAAAAAGGAAAAGGGTAAGCTTACTACCATTGAGGAAGAAATTAAAAAGATAATTTAGAGCTATTTTGCCCAACTGCAGACAATAGTGATAATCCAAGTGAAATGGTTGAATATTTACAAAAATACAAAACTCTCCAGATGTACAGAAGAGGAAATGAAATAATTAAATAATCCTATTTCATAAAAAAGAACTGGAAGAAAACATCAATAAACTCCCTAAGAAAAATTTAAGAATGAATTTAAAATGAATTTAAAAGTGAATTTTATCAAATATTTAAGGAACAAATAATTCAATTTTACATAAACTAAAAAAGAGGAGTTTTACCCAAATTCCTTTTATGGCACCAATATGATGCTGATGTCTAAACAAGGAAGAATCAAAACAGACAAAGAAAGTTATAAACCAATCTCCCTATTGAACATTGAAACAAAAATCTTAATTAAAATATTAGCAAAGAGGTTACAGCAAGTTATTTATTTTTAAGTTATTTTTTGATAATATACCATGATCAGAAAGGATTTATATGAGGTATCAGGGATGTTTTGATATAAGGAAATCACTTAACATAATAGAATGTATCAAAAACAAAAGCACCAGAAATCATATGACAATCTCAAGAGATGTTGAAAAAGTATTTGACAAAATGCAATATTCATTCATATTAAAACTGCTGGGGATTATAGGACTAAATTGAATTATCCATAAAATAAGTAAGCACTATCTATCCAAAGTCAGCAATAAATTTTATATGCAATGAGGATAAACTAAGAGCATTTCCTATGGGTAAAAAAAAAAAGGATGCCCATTACCACCTTTACTATTCAATATAGTATTAGAAAAGTTAGCATTAGCAATGAGAAGAAAAAGGAATTGAAGGAATTAGACTTGGCAATGAAAAAGCAAAGCAGAGGATATGAAGGTATACTTAAATAAACTGAGAAAATAATCTAAAAATCTACTTGAAACTAATTAACACATTCGGAATATAAAATAATCCCACATAAATCATCTATCTTTCTATATATGAAAAACAGCTCCCAAGAGCAAGAGTTAGAAAGCGAAATTCCCTTTAAAGTAACTGCAGAAAACATTAAAAAACTTGGAAATATATCTCCCAGGATAAAACCAGAATTTTGTATGAACACAATTACAGATAGCTTTTTACACAAATAAAGTTAAATCTAAACAACTGGAAAAATGTCAGCTGCTCATGGTTAGGTTGAACTAATAAAATTAAAATGACAATTCTATCCAAATTAAATCATATATTCAATATCATACTAGTCAAACTACCAAATAACTTTTTTCCCAAGCTAGAAAAAATAGTAACTAAATTCATATGAAGAAATAAAAGGTCAAGAATATCAAAGGGAACTGATGAAAAATAAAATGTAAAGGTGACCTTAATCTACCATATCTAAAACTGCATTATAAAGCTGCAGTAATCAAAACTGACTGATACTGGTTATGAAATTGTGTAATGGACCAGTGGATTAGGATAGGCCCAATGAAACAGTAGAAAAAGATTTATTCCTGTCATAAGAACTCAATATTTAATAAAAAAATAGTTGGGAATAACGGAAAATAATATGGCTAAAACTAGACATAGACTTACATCTCACCTCCTATACTAAAATAAATTTCAAAATGAGTACAAGATTGAGACATAAAGAGTGATATCACAGGCCAATGAAAAGTTCAAGAAATATTCAGTTCCATGGAAAGGGGATACATTTATGATCAAACATGAAATGGAGTATATTATAAATTGCAAAATGTCTGAAATGAAATTATATTTTTGTGCACTAATAAAAGCAATGTTACCAAGATTAGAAGGACAACAGTATAAGAAACAAATTTAACAGCTAGCATTTCAAATAAAAGTCTAATTTCTAAAATACAGAGAATTGCATCAAATTAATAAGGTTATAAATCATGCCCCTATTGATAAATGCTCAAATGATAAGATCAGGCAGTTTTCAAATGAAATTAATGCTATACCCAATCATAAGGGAAAAAATGTTATCCAAATAATTACTGAATAGTGAACTGCAATTTAAAACAACTATGAGATTGTACCTCATACCTACCAACTTGATTAAGATGACAAAAAGAGAAAACAATCAATTTTGGAGAGTTTGTCAGATGACAGGGAAATTAATGCATTGTTGGTGGAGATGTGAACTGATCCAACCATTCTGGAGAGCCATATGAAACTATACCCAAAGAGCAATAAAACTGATCATACCCTTTGACCCAACAATTCCAATATTAGCCCTATATACAGAAGAAATCATAAAAATTGGGTAAACTCCCACAAGTTCCACATATTCTTAGCAACTCTTATTGAGTTGCAAATAATTGGAAATTTTTGTGATGTCCATCAATTGGGGAATGGTTGAACAAGTTCTGGATGTTCTGGAATACTAGTAAAACTCTAGGGAAACATGGAAAGAATTACAGGAACTGATGCTGAAGGAAAGGAGCAGAACCAAGAGATTAACATATACATTAAAAGCAACATTGTGAGTTGATCAACTTTGATGAATGCAGCTCCCCTCAGCAATTCAGAGAGCTCAGACAACCCTGTGAGACTTGTTATGGACAATTCTATCCACATCCAGAGGAAGAAAACAATACAAAACAAGGAAAAACCTACAGAATCTGAATGAACACTAATTCACTTTTTAAAAATTTCTCTTATTTTTTTTCCTATCTCATGGTTTTCTTTCTTTTCCCTTAATCCACAATCATAATACAGAAAATGACTAATCTTTAAGTAAATATGTTAAACACAAATGTTTATGTACAGTTTTCACCAGAGTATTCACCCTTGAGGGGAGGGGGATGGAAAAGGAGGGTAGAAGGAAATTATGTAATTTATAACTATACATATGCATGTGAATGAATGTTAAGAAAGCTTTCATTACATGTAATTGGAAACAACTGGGAAAAAAGAGTTAAAGAAAAATTTACTCATCTCACATTTTCTTTGAGCTGTTAAATTCTGCCTTACCTTACTTAGTTACTCTGATGAGGGTACCCTATGATGAGTAGTACTGAGCCAGTGTCTCCCATGCTTTTCAATCATTTCTAAAGTTCTTAGGGGAACCCTTCAGTGTGTCCTAGTCCTTAGAGTACTTAGAGGCTCTTTTCATAATTAAGTCAGAAGTATCCTTTCTTTACCAGATACCTTAGTTAAGGAGGATTGTAGCAAAATAGGGGGCAGATGTTGAGAGTTTACTTTGAAATATATTAGGAAGTTATCTGACATTAATCCATAATTTAGTGCAATAGTTGGAGTACTAAAGGCACAGATGGAAAGAGTGTACTGATACTTTGCGAGGGGGACAGCTGTAGAGTTATTGTTGGATAATTGTAGAGTTAGAGGGAGAGTGCACTTAGAGAGATTGGACATGAAAATATCATGAAGAGGTTTTGCTTTTTTGGACACTTTGGTTACAGCTGATAGGAGTATGCTTGGAGTAGGTGTGGTATAAATAATTCATGAAAAGATTTGGCTTTGCATGGTGTCTTGGCCTATGAGGATTGTACATGGAAAAAGGGGAAGGTATAAAGTATTTATGATTTGATGTGATTTATGACTCTTGAGAAATGTATTTTTAATTAAACAGAAGAAGTAGCAGTGCTTAGTGTATATGAGGCAATGCTGCTTATCCATCAGTCAATCAAACAATCAATCAAACTTTGAAAATAGTAATTCTATTAGAACATATAGAAGGAGTATATTTTGACAGAGGGGTTATCACATAAGTACAAGAAAGTACAAGAAAGTTTTAAAACACTAAAAAAAGTGGGGCACTACTAGGAGAAGCCCAGGCATTAGTAGATAAAGAACACCAGGTTA
The DNA here is from genome assembly GCF_037893015.1 of Macrotis lagotis. Lineage (NCBI taxonomy): Eukaryota > Metazoa > Chordata > Mammalia > Peramelemorphia > Peramelidae > Macrotis > Macrotis lagotis. The sequence continues at coordinate 675,335,668 of NC_133658.1, forward strand.
AGAGTCACAAACACCTAATATAGGAGAGGGAAAAGAGGATGTGAACCCACAGTAAATCCTACTCAATTGATTTAGTCCAGAGAAAGAATGACATAGATTCACAATTGGGTTTAATAATCTAATTCACCCTACAGAGAATTAGGAGAAAGGGAAATAAAGGGGAAGAAGAGATTGAAAAAAGGGAAGACAAAGGTAAAAGTGAATGAAAAGTTTTGTTAAATTATAAAAGAAAGATTAAAGGGGAAAGAGAGCAAAATATTGTTGAGCAGCAAGAAGAGGAAACGAAAGAAAATTACAAATGTGGAAAGATAGCATGAAGTGAAATATAGAAATATGAATCTTAACTGTAAATGTTAATGGGATCAACACTCCCATAAAATGGAAGTAGTAAGCAGAATGGATTAAAATCAGTATCCTTCAATATATTGTTTACAAGAAACACATTTGAAACAGTGATACAATCAGTGCAAAGACTGGAGCAAAATTAGTTATGCTTCAGTAGTAATAAAAAAAAATCAGAGGTAACAATCCTGATCTCAGATAAATCACAAACAAAAGTAGATTTCCATAAAAGGGATATATAAATTTATGAAAGATGTTATATCATTATTAACAAATATCTATCAAGTGTCACAGCATCCAAATACATACAGGAGAAGCTGAACCAATTACAAGGATATACAAAAAGCAAAATTTTAATAATGGAGCACCTCAATCTTCCTCTCTCAGAATTAGGTAAATCTATCCACAATATGAACAAGGAAGTCAAGAAGGTGAATAAAATTTTAGAAAATTTAGATATGAAAGACCGCTACTGAAAACTGAATGGAAATAGAAAAAGAAGACACCTATTTTTCCTCTGTAGTTATGACACCACTACCAAATTTGACCATGTATTAGGGCTTAAAAATATCCAAATCAAATGCAGAAATGTAGAAATAGTAAATGCATACTTTTCAGACCATGATACAATAAAAATAACATTCAATAAAGGGCCATGAAAAGAAAAATCAACAATTGATTGGAAACTAAGAAACTTAATTTTATTGAATGAATATCTCAAACAACAAGTCATAAAATTATTCGACCATTTCATCCAAGAAAATGGGAACAATGAGAAAAGACATCATACCAAAATGTATGAGATACAGTCAAAGTAGTGTTTAGAGGAAATGTTATATCTATAAATGCTTACATGAATAAAATAAAGAATGAAGGGGAAATAAATTGGGTATTAATCTAAAAAAAAGATAGAAAAAAAGAACAAATTAAAGATATATGAAAAAATAACAAATTAGAAATTCTGAAAAACAAAGGAGAGAATAATAAAATTAAATGCAAGAAAAACCATTAATCTGATAAATAAAACTTAGAGTTGATTTTATGAAAAAATAAAATATATAAACCTCTTTTCATCTAATTTAAAAAGAAAGAAATAAAACAAAATTACTAGTATCAAAAAGGAAATAGGTAAACTCAGCACCAATGAGGAAGAAATTAAAAATATAATTTGAAACTCTCTTGCCCAGAAGTATGACAGCAAATTTCGCAAACTGAGAGAAATGCTATTATATTCAATATAGTATTAGAAATGCTAACTTTAGCAATAAGAAGAAGCAATTGAGATGAGTAGAATTAGTAATGGGGAAGCAAAACTTTCACTCTTGGCACATGATATGATGAACTCAAGCATATCATTTAAAAGACTACTTGAAATAATTATCAAATTCAACAACAAAGCAGGTTATTAAACAAACTCACATAAAACATCAACAACAAAACCCCAGGGGCAAGAGATAAAAAGGGAAATCCCATTTCTTTAGTGCATCATAAAATATTTGAGAATCTACATACTAAAACAAACCCAGAAACTGCATGAGGACAATGACAAATTACTTTTCACACAAATAAATCAGATCTAAAGAAATGGAAAATTATCAAATGCTCATGATTAGATTCAGCTAAAATAATAATAATTATTATTCCCAAATTAAATTACTTATTCAACACCATACCAATCAAACTACTAAATTATTATGTTTACAGATTTAGGAAACATAATATCAAAAGGTCTGGAGGTACAAAACATCATGATTATCAAAGGTACTGGTGAAAAAAAATGTAAAGGAAGGAAAGAAATGGGATTTTCCTTTTTATCTCTTGCCCCTGGGGTTTTGTTGTTGATATTTTATGTGAGTTTGTTTAATAATCTGCTTTGTTGTTGAATGGCCTAGATGTACCAGATCTAAAACTAAATTATAAAGTGGCAGTCATCAAAATTTTCTGGTTCTAGAGTAATGAACTGGTGGATAAGATAGATTGAAAAAGAACCAGTGGTGAAGACAATAGTAATCTATTATTTGACATTGGTTTCTGGCATAAGAACTCATTATTTGACAAAAAAATTGTTGGAAAAACTGGAAAACAGTATTGAAAAAATTAAGCATAGATATACATCTCACTCCCTATATCAAAATAAGGCCAAAATGGAGACTGGATTTAGACATAAACCATAGACCAATTTACAGATCAAGAAATCCTCTTTCTGTCAGACATATGGAAAGGAGGAAAATTAATGCCTGAATATTTAATAGACTGCAATTTATATTGCACTTTATAGTACAAAATGGATGAGTTTGACTATATGAAATTAAGTGTTTACACTAATAAAACCAAAGCTGCCAAGATTAGAAGGAAAACAGAAAGACAAGAAACAATTTTCACAGTCAGTATTTAAAATAAAAGTCTCATTTCTAAAATATATAGTGAATTGCATTAAATTTATAAGGCTCCAAATCATTTCCCAACTGATAAATGTTTAAAGAATGTGAACAGTCAGTTTTCAAATCAAGAAATTAAAGTTATATGTAATCATATGAATAAATGCCACAAATCATTATTGATTAGAAAAATAAAATTAAAACAACTATGAGTTTCACCTCACAATTTTTCAGCTGGATAAGATGACAAAAGGGAAAATTATCAATTTTGGAGAGGTTGTGAGAGGAATGAAATATTAATGTAGTATTAGTGGAGTGGTGAACTAATCCAACTATTATGGAGGGCAAAATGTAACTATGCACAAAGAGCAATAAAACTTATCTTTCCCTTTGACCTAGTAATGTTAATTGGAGGTCTATATCCAGAAGAAATCATAAAAAATTAGGAAAAGTCCCATTTGTTCCAAAATACCTGTTGCAAATTTGTGGGAAAGAATTGGAAATCAATAGGGGAATGATTGAACAAGTTAAGCTATATGAATGTTATAGAATGCTATTCTTCTCTAAGATACAATGAATGGTCAGACTCTAGAGAGTTAAGAATTACCAAAACTGCTTTTGAGTGAAGGGAGAAGAACCAAGAGAACATTGTACACATTAATAACATTGCAAGTTGATGAATTATAATGGATATAGCTTCACTCAGTGGTTCAGAGAGCTAGAGCAACCCTGACAGACCCATCATGGACAGCACCATCCACATTCAGACAAAAAAAGAAATCCACAAAATGTGAATGAATTATTGTTTACGTTTAAAAAATTTATCTTATGTTTTTCCTTCCTATCCCATGGTTTTCTTTCTTTTCCCCTAGACCTAAATCTTCATACAAATATGGAAACATGCTAAAGACAAATGTGCAACATTTACTACACTTGTTCATCACTGAATGGAGGTGACTGAGAAGAGAGGAAGTGAATTCTGTGACTTATAAATAAGTGGATGAATGTTGCAAATCTTGCATGATATTTAATTGTAAGAATAAAATCTCAATGAAAAAGCATGTCAATGTGCATGTTTTCCTAAAATTTCTCCAATCTTTTGAAATCTGATTTGTCAAGAATCAAGTTATAGAATTTTTTTCCAATATGGAAAAGGATGTTCTAGATTTCTACCAGTAAAACATTCCTGCTCATATTCTACAACCATTCATCAATTTGGGAATGGCTTTTAGTAATACTGATTTGAATGAGCTATTTATATATCTTGCAAAAGATACGTTTATCAGAGAAACTCATGGTGAAGATTTTTGTCAAAGGTAATTGTTTCCTTTTTAAGCATGTCTTCATTAATTTGTGCCATTTTTTTCATTTTTTAAATTATATGAATATTTATATTTTTCCTAGCAACATACAATGACAGTTTTTACCAATCATTTCTCCAAGGTTTTAAGTTTTATAATTATTCTCCCTCACTCCATTTCCTTTCCTCTATCCCCAACAGAGTACAATCAAAATAGGCTTTATATTTGCAACCATTCTAAACATACATCAAAATTGAATGTGGTGAGAGAAGAATCAGCTACAAAAAGAAGAAAGAAAACATTAGAGATAACAAATTTAAATTATAGAGAAGACAATTTTAAAAAATTGAGCATAATAATCTTTGGGCTTCATGTAAACTTAACAGTTCGTTCTCTGGATATGGATGGTATTTTCTATCACAAGTCCCTTAAAATTGTCTTTGATTATGAACTGTTAAAAGGAACAAGTCCATCATAGCTGATCATCATCCATGTTATTTTTAAGTTGTATATGTTCTTCTGGTTCTGTTCATTTGACTTTCCAGGCTTTTCTGAAATCCTGTCCCTCATCATTTCTTATAGAACAATAGTGTTCCATCACATTCATATACTACAATTTGTTCAGCCATTCTCCAATTGTTAGGTATTTCCTCAATTTCCAATTCTTTGCCACTAAAAAAAAGACCTGCTATGAATATTTTTGAACATGGGATTTTATCCTATTTCATGATCTCTTCAGGATATAGACCCAGTAGTAGTAGTATTACTAGATCACATGGTATTGCTGGATAAAAGTATGCATGTTTTAGGGAATAATTACAAATTGCTCTCCAGAAAAGTTGTATCTGCTCACAAATCAACCAACAAAATGCTTAATTATCCAATTTTTCCAACACCTTCTCCAACACTGATAATTATTCTTTCTGGCCATATTGACCAATCTTAGAGGTGTGAGATGTTTAAATTTTCAATTCCCTATTCATTAATGATTGAGAGCAATTTTTCATAAGACTATAGATAGCTTTGATTTCTTTGAGAATTGCCTTTGTATATCCTTTGACCCTCTGTCTATTAGGGAATGATTTGTACTTTTATATAAATTTCACTCAGTTATGTAAATATTTTAGAAATGAGTCCTTTGTCAGAAATACTAGCTGTAAAATTGTTTACAATTTAGTTGGATACTGTGGTTTTGTTTGTATAGAAATTTTTAAATATAATGGAATATAAATATAAATATAATGGAATAGAAAACATCCAGTTTCTCTTTCTCTTCTTTGGTCATAAGTTGCTCCCTTTTCCATAGATCTGAGAGGTACTACAGGGTACTCAGTGGACCAAGCAGAAGAAGTTTCCTCTGGATTGTGTGTTGAGTGTGCCAAAGGTCCACTCCCTAGGCCTAGGGCTGGATCTGGGCTGTCCTTACACAATCCTATAACTGGGCTAGGCCTTCAAGTTTAGAAAATTCAGAGGGCCTCTCTAGATAGTCAACACTGGGGAAATTCTGCCACCCACAGCAAGGCCTTGGGTTAAGGTGCCAATAGCTGGTGCTGTTTCTGTGTTTGAACTGGAGAAAAGCCAGGTACTCCCACAGGAATACAGGGGGCTGTGCTGGAAATACCTCAGGCTTGCAGCCTAAGCCTTCCAGAACAGTTGAGCTAGTGGAATGGATGTCCTGGGCAGCTACACTGGAGTCCTTATAATGAGAGAGCTAGAACGTTCCCACTGTGCATAACACAAAGGTTTCTGCTACCACCTCCTTAGTTCTCTGGTTAGTCCCACTTCACCCTACCTCCTGTAGGCTAGGTCTATGCTTTCCTACCTGGGCAATACCACACTTTCACCCTTGATAAACATTGCTAGAAAAAGTTCCCTTCTATTCTTTTCGTAGATTCAATCCAACCAAAAATTTAGAAGCTTGATTCATTTCTGTTTTGACAGAAAGACAGGAGAGATTGAAACAGAATCTGACTCCTTTCTGTCATCTTTAACAGAAGACTGTGCATTCCCTTTGATTCAGCAACCATTACTAGATGTGTATCTGAAAAAAATAAAAAATGGAGGGGGGAAAGATCTATTTGAACAAAAATATTCATAGCCACTGTTTTGACAGTGGAAAAGAATTTGAAATTGAGAATATGTTCATTGGTTTGATAATGGAATATTGTGTTATATAAATTTGATGGAATACTAAAGTTCAATAAGCAATGATGAATGTCAGGAAAAAATAGGAAATGCATACATGAATGGAAGCAAAGTGAAGTGAGTAGAACCATTAGAATGTTGTACACAGTTATAGCAACATTGCACGATGATCAACTATGAAAAATTCATTTTCAGTAATATAATGATCGAAGACAACTCCAAAAAAATTATGAGTAAAGATGCTATTATTAACTTTCAGAGAATTAGTTCTTGGAGTATAAAAGCAGATTGAAGCATTTCATTTTTTACCATTAACTCTATTTCTTCTTTCACAACATAACTAAAAGTGAGATGCAACAAATATGAATCAATTCTCTGCTGGTTGTGCTAATTTTGATCTAGCAATTATCACCAAGAAAATACAGATACTCCATCAGCCAGAACCACACCATCTGTATATAGAATTAATTACAACAAATGAAGAAATTTTGAGCACTGTGAATAAGTTTACTTACCTTGGCAGTGTCCTTTCCAAGGAGATACACATTGACAATGAGACTGACACACACATTGCCAGAGTGGGCTCTGTATTTGGGAGACTCTGAAAGTGTGGGAGAGAAGGGTATTACACTAACTACCAAACTGAAGTTCTACAGAGTCATTGTGTTGATGCCATTCCTATATACCTATGAAACCTAGACAGTCTACCAGTGCCATTTCAGGAGTCTCAATCACTTTCATTTAAATTATCTAAGATTCTAAAGATCGCCTGGCAGGAGAAGATACCTTCTAACAATGAGGTTCTTTCCCCAGCTAAACTTCCAAGTATTCCAACATTGCTACAGAGACTGTAACTAAGTTGGACTGGGCATGTTAGAATGCCAGATGTATGCTTGTCAAAAAGGCTATTTTATGGAGAACTCACACTGGGCAAGTGCTCACAAGGGGGTCAGAAGAAGTGATACTGGGGCACTCTGAAGGTCTCATTAAAGAACTTTGAATTATTTTTACTACATGGTAGACAATGGCACAGGACTTTCCAACATGACATGCCTTCATCAATGAGGGTGCTATGCTCTTGGAGGAAGGTAGAATTGAAGCAGATCAAAGGAAACATGAAATATATAAATTAGAGTTCTTATCTCAGGTGTTCACATGGATTATTTGTACCCTATCCGTGATAAAGTATTCTGAACTCGGATTGGTCTGATCAGTCAGTCAGGCACACTGTAATTTGTCTCAAACATGATGATGCCATTTAGTCTCCTTCCATAATGGACAAGAATCAAATTGGAAATATGTGTTACATAATCTCACATACATAGCCTAAAAATTAAAATAGCTGCTAACAATATATAAATAGGAGAAAGAATGAATTCTTTGATAAGCTGAGTTGATATAATTAAATTGTCAAAACTTCCTAAATTACCATACCAATTAAACTGTCATAGAAAAATTTTTTAAAAACCTTAAATGAATAATTTGTTTGCTTTAAAGTATAACAATAATGTTACAATCAATGAAAAAAGTGGAAAAAGACTGTTTTTCCATTTATATCTACAACTAGCTGGCTAGCTAGCAACATAAACACATATACATACATGTAGATTTGCATATATACCCATATATAAATTATATCTAATGAGAATATGTGTGGATAATTGTATATGCAACACATATATATCCATGTACTCATGAAAAACATGTATATGCATGTGTGTGTATGCAGCCTTCAAATCAATTTATTTTTCATAGTAGTGCATAATTGTTATAAGAATGTTGCGCTCTTATTTTTTTCTTTCAATCCGATAGAAAATGCAAAGGAATAAAGGGAGAAGATTTCACTTAAAAATAGAGGTGGGTGTACTACAGATGTAAAATGTTGAATGAACTTTCAATTGAAATTGCATTATTAATTTTATTCAAATGTTTTACTTTGCTATAAAAGATGTCTTATAGAAAGCTATCCATAAATTTTTATAACATTAAAAAATTAACAAATTGAAAGTGAATAAAAGCACATTTGTTTATATTGTTGTTGTTTTTAAGGGACCTTGAAGTAGTGATTAAAATAAAATTTAAAGTTCCACTTCCTCCATCTCACCTCAAAGAAAAAGTATAAATTAAAAGTATCTTCTATAAGGGGAAACACCTCAGATTCAACCCTGATTAAAGAAAAGAACTCACCTTCCTCTTTCTCATCCAAAAGGAAAGGACAATAACCAAAGTTGATCTTAGGAGAGGAGAACTGTGTCTGGGTGGAAGGAAAGGCTTTAATTGAATACCAACCTGAAGAGAGTTTGAAATAAAGTGAGATGTAGGGGAGCAAAGAGAGTTTGTCAATATGTAATATTCTCAAATTCCTCTGAGATGCAAAACTCCCCTAGAGGTTTCTGTTGTACAGTGTAGAGGAAATTTTACACTATATAGAACACAGGGAATATAATAATTTCTGAGGTTCCAAATGCTCCTCTAGGCTTAAATCCAAAAGATACACAAAATCCCATTAACTTAATGGTATCTTAAAGACAATCTAGATTTAACATACTCTATGGATTTTTGTAAAACTAGGCATATCTGTGCTTGAGGATCTTGTTCTTTTCTCCCTGACTGAAATTGCTGTGGTAGTTTGTCCATGATTAGGAGTAGTATTGCTTACCTTTTTGAGGGAGAAAAAGGCTGTTTTCACTTAAACTCTACCTTTTTTCTGTACCCTTTATTATCATAAATAAGGGAAGAACCTCATATAAGATCACTAAATTATTATGATAAGGAACTTTTAATGCTATTGAGGCCAATTCTATCATTTTAAAAACTAGGAAATTAAGAAATAGAGAAGTCGTGTTACTTGCCCAGTGTTTCATATTAATGAAGTAATGAGCAGAATTTAAACCCATGACTTCATTACAGTAAATCTAGTGTTTTGTATACTGTATATCACATTGTCTCTTCTCTTCTTTCCCTACTATACTACTCAGTGTTTAAACAATTGTCTCCCTCTCAGACAAGAGCAAGTCATTCTAGCACAAAAAAATTCAAATAGAAGTTTTAGTAGCTTTATGTACTTTTCTCCAAAAGAGGAATTATTTTTGCCTTTAAAGCCATAGAAAGGAAAGGTCAAAATTTAACCCAAAATCTGATTCTCTAATGCAACATCAGGTAGAAGAGATATATTTGGATAGTAGCAGATCTGCCTTTATTACTGCACATCACACATACAGACTACAATCTACTCTATTTTAATTGCATTGTCTGTGCCAAAGTCATATGAAGAGTTTTAAACTGAAAATATAAAACTTCTGCTGACAAAAATGTCAATAGTGGACACTTAGAGTATAGTTTGGCTACTAGAATGTGCAAAATAAATTGTCAAGAATAAAGTTGAATATAAAATGGGCATCATATTCTTACTAACTACATATGGTTGGGAAAATCAGTTAGGGTTTATTTGCCTCAGCTTCCTCATCTATAAAATGGGAAAAATAATAACAGCTCCCACTTTATAAAGATAAAAATCAATAATATTTGTAAAGCATTTTTACACCTTTGAACAATATATAAAGTCTGTTATTTTCAGCAATGTGTCATAATGAGAAATTGGGCAATCTCACTTATGTTTTGAAATAAAAGTGATGATAATTAATGATCATTCAATAAACATGTATTAAATTCTTATTATTTTCCTGTCACTGGAGTCAGTACTAAGGTTACAAATGCAGTAACTAAAATAATACTTATTAGAGTACAGTAAAAAATTATTGAATTCCGTTTTTAAATATTCTTGCATTAGGTGGAATGTATTATACTTCATCCTTCAGTCCATTACTTAATGATTTCTTTTTAGCCCTTTTCTAGTTTGGTATTCCAAATGTTTCTAATATTTTTGCATGAAAATCTTGCCCAAATTCTCCCAATTGTTTTTCTTTGTTCACTAGAAAGTCATGTGTTATTTTCCTGGTTTCTTATTAAAACAAAAAAAGTAGCAATTAATGGTGAAAAATAAAAGAGAAAAGGAAAAAGTAATTGATGTTATAATTAGAGAATATGTGTAACCAGAGAGCAGTAGTAGAAAAAGGTGAACAAATTTATCATAGTATTGGGTAGTAAATAAAATAATTCCTTAAGGAATGGAAATTGTGATTATTTATTCTAAATATTATGACTACAAATTACAGCTATATGCAATTTTGGTAAGTGCAATATCAATCCAACAATTCACCAATGTTGCCTTTTATAACAACACTTAGGGAAATCAATAAAAGCCAAGTTTCCATTGTTAATTTCCATAGATATTCTACCTGGGTAATTATAAAAGGGTTTATACATTTATATTTGTAACTCCTAGATTTCTTAGGTTGGGAGAGCTCTTATATATTAATTATTCATTTGTTTTTGGAATATTCATTCATTAGATAAATAGCTTTACCTATAGCATACTGAATTCCTAGATTAGAAGTTTTATTATTTAGAGAAAGTAATGCAAGTTCTATATAATGTCCAATTCTCTTGTCTCAGCACAGGATATAGGAAACCAAAGACCTAGAAAGTGTAATAAGAATTGGCAGGTTCTAGCTATGCTTTATTTTTCCTAGCTATGCTTTTTAAGGAAATATACAAAATGATCCCTATTTCTTATCATCTCATTTTACAGTAATGAGGAGAGAGAGAGAGAGAGAGAGAGAGAGAGAGAGAGAGAGAGAGAGAGAGAGACGTAAAGAAAAAAATGCATGACAGGTATCACACAAGTTTTTGACCATCCATGAACCTTAACATTTTGGACTTTGAGTGGGAATTCGATTTCCAATGTCCAACAAAAACTGGATTACTGAATGAACAGAATGTTATCAAAATTTATTCTCTAATATAAATAACAACAGAAGACCAAAAGAATTTGCAATTGCATCAGACAGTTCAATAAATTCTGTTTGTTGTGGTAAATTAAGGAGGTAACTAAACTGTTAATAGTCAACCAAAGGCTCAAAGAAACAACAATTTTATGGTGGACTACTTGAATTGTAGTATTTATGGGAAAAAGGAGAACAAAAAAAAAAAGGAATGAAGAATAAGAAGACATCTATAAAGTGAAGAGGAAAGTAGAGTAGAAAGAAGAGGAGTTCAGGACTCAGATAGCCTGAGTTCAAATTCTTAATCTTTCTTTCCAGTGTAAACTTGGTCTAGTTACTGAATTTCCCTTATCAGTAGAATGAAAAAAGAAATGCTATTGACTAATTGGTCTTTAAAGATCTTTCCAACTTTACACATTTAATCCCATAAAAATTTGTACCTTATGTCTCAAAATATTTAGTAAATTCTGAGAAATAGAGCAATTCAACAAGGAATTCACATCAAGCAAATTAAATGAAACCATATTTTAATACTCAAAGCAGAAGTAGACAAAGGGGAGGACAGTGAGAAATATGGTGGAAAACATTTCAGGACTATGAAATGAGAAAGAATTTAGGCTTTTATATTAAACGAATGCCTCAAAGACAACAAACACCAGAAGAGTATCTGCATTAGATATTCTTGAATGAACTGCATACTCATATCCTTAAAAATTTTTTCTGTATGCTTAAAAATCAATTCTTCAGAGATGTGAGAGGAGAAGGCACAATATTTCAAAGAAGTTAAGAATTTTATTACATCTCCAAATGCACCAAAACTATCAATAATTACTGACTTTTATGCCAGTCAGTAAATAAGCATTTTTAAATACTCACTCTGTATCGCAGATTGTACTAAATGCTAAGGATACAAATGCACAAATAATATAAAGTCAAAAACATAGTTCTTGTCTCAAGGCATTTACATTATAGTGGAGATTATAACATGCAAATAACTCTGAACCTGCATGATGTGTATAGTATAAATGCAAAGTAATTCTGACTTGCAAATTTCTGCAATTTTATGAGAAAAATATAAACCAAGGCAAGAAAAAATTTTCAAATGATATTCTATATTGTATCATACATTAAAATTATATAATCAACTGAAAGATTTTTAAACAATACAGAATCCCACTAGGATGTTAATTGTCTTAAGAAAAAGCTATTTGATATAAAAGAGTAATGTCTATTTTTTTTGTTGGTAACATGCTTTCAATGAACAATATGTAGAGATTGCCCACCAATGTATTCATCTTAGTGGTGAGTGTTGTAATTCAGTCATTTTTAGTTGTGTATCACTCTGTATGAATTTATATGTTGTTTGTGCAAAGATCTTGGAGTGGTTTGCCATTTTCTTCTCCAGGTTATTTTATAGAGGGAAAAACTTTAGACAATCAACAACAAATGTCTTACCCAGACTCAAACAATTAGTAAGTATTTGAGGTCAGATTTGCATACAAGGAGATGATTATTCTTTTGATTTGTGTTTTTCTGTTTGTTTGTTTGTTTGTTTGTTTGTTTGTTTTGCAAGGCAATGAGGTTAAGTGACTTGCCCAAGGTCACACAGTTTGGTAATTATTAAGTATCTGAGTTCGGATTTGAATTCAGGTCTTCTTGAATTCAGGGCCAGTGCTCTATTCACTGCAATACCTGGTTGCTCCCTGATGATTATTCTCATTCCAGGATCAGCACTCTATCCATTGTGTTATGTAGCTGCCCCATTCATCTTGGTAAGATTAATACAAATAGTTAATAACCTTCAGAATTGAGCAGGGAAACGAAATAATTCCTTCCAGGAACATTTGAGATATTTTTAATGACCAAAGCTTCTTGAAACAAAGGTTCTTTGAAAATTAATATTCTCCCAATTCTGTTTCCTCGAATAATAACAAATTGCTAGGTTTTCTGAAGAAGTAACATATGCAGATCATCCAAATTCATTGGAAATGAGCTTGGGTTATTGATAAAATATTATTGATAAAGAATAGCACTAGAAAAATTGTTATAAAATTGCCAGAGCAATATATGGCCAAAAGAAAAAAGTAATTTGAAAGAAGTAATAACCATTGTTCTTTCTATTTTCTCCAATTGACATCTTTTCCATTTCAAGAGTTTCAGAGCAAAGGTTCTTCCCTCTCTCCTAGAATATTTACTTATCTGCTTGTGAAGTATTTATGTACAATTTCAATGGGATATGAAAGCCTAGGAAGACTATGATTCTCACTATTGATCCAATGAGATTAGAGATCTATTGAAGTGCTAAAGTATGCAAACTAATGACACAAAAATGCAAAGCACACAATGACATTTGGTTGAATCTTTAATGTTATAGTAAATCCATCAGGTCATAGTTATAAATTATAGACACTGAATTCTTCATTTTTTACTCTAATTTTTATTCCTCAATTTTTCATATTATATCTTTACTATGAGTACAAGTAGGACATTCAATTTGATAAATATTTATTGAACACAAAGCACTCAAACACATATATGCACTGTAATTTTTTTAAGATGGTAGCTAAAAATCACAGAACATTTGAAGCAAGAAATTAAGTCACAGTTATATTTGGGAAGATGAATCAATAATCATCCCCAAACCAAAAAAGATTGTGTTCTTAGGTTACATTTCCAAGGAAAAATTTAATTTAAGCACAAAATATGTATTTGCATGAGAAAAATGCAATAATTTACAAATGAGACTTATGGTGGTGTCTGGGTACCAAAATTGTTCAATTAAATTCAGACCATAGGGAAAATATTAAGCTATTCAATTTCTTTTTTTTAGGTTTTTGCAAGGCAAATGGGGTTAAGTGGCTTGCCCAAGGCCACACAGCTAGGTAATTATTAAGTGTCTGAGATGGGATTTGAACCCAGGTACTCCTGATTCCAGGACCAATGCTTTATCCACTGTGCCACCTAGCAGCCCCTATTCAATTTCTTATAAAGAAATCTAGGACACTGCTAATTCAAACAATGGGCAATTTCCAGAAAGAAAAAAATTCAGGTATTTTCAATCATGAGGAGAGCTATAACTTGTGATGTGGAAGGAAAAAAAATCATTCAGAACTTAAGACAAGTTCTTATAGCATATATTTATAATACTGCTTTATTTTTTTAATTGACCTTGTAAGTAAATAAAGATCCAGTTTGCAGATCCAAACATGAGCTGTGAGACTATAATAAAGTTACTCTCTATTGACTTTTATGATTTTGGACTTGGGTAGACCCAAATGATGCTAATTTGATTGCCAGTAACTATCCTTGCTATGCTAAGCACTCTTATCTTTGAGGGAAAGAATTGCCTTTGTTTACTTCTTTTCCAACTTCAGCAAATGGGACTTCCCAATAAATTGATGCCAGTAGAGATGTGAAAGATGCTCTGAAGAACAGCTAATCCAATTTTCTCCTTTTTTCACATGAATAAAAGTCAAATTATTTGCTCATAATAAGCAACAGAGTTGAAATCTGAATTTAAAAAGAGGTGAAAGGATTGAAAATCTTGATTGTAAGGGAAACAGAGACAAGATGGTAGAGAAAATGTGGTGAGTATCCTATACTCTCCCAAAAATCCTTAGAAATATCTTTAAATAATGACATAAAACAATTTCTGGAGTAAAGAACATACAATAAAGATGGGGTGGAAATAGTGAACCACAATTAATCAAAAGTCAAGATTGCACAGACCTGGATACAGAAAAATAAAAGCAGCCTTTGGGAGTCACTGAAGTAGCAGTGGCAGCAGCTCTTTGTAGATGTCAATTCACTCAGTGAGGGGGTTGAATACTTGATCAGATGGATAATACAGGGATCTCTTTGCTAGTACTGAGGAAAGAATCTGCTTCTTTGTCCATACTTGGAATATGGTTTCAGTTCTAGTAGTGGTGCTTAGGCAAGGAGAGGACTAGCACATCAGAGTTTTCAACTGCAGTAGTCCCTCACAGAATAGAAGAGTGGTCACCACACCTCTCTTTAGATAATATCACTTCTGAGGAACTGAAAACTTCCAGGGTCCTATTAAAGTCTCCAAAAACAGCAGAAAAAATCCCTGAAATTTGGCATTTTTTTACCTCCACTATGGAAGTGGAACCCTATTTTAATAAAGAGTAAGAGGTCAAGAAATAGGATGGAAACAAGAGCAAACAATAGGGAAAAAAATTTACTGTATAGTGACAAGGAAGATCAAAATGCATATTCAGCAGAAAAAACAAAGTCTAAGCCACTCCACATAAAGATTACAAGAAAATGTGAACATATTTCTGGAGGACAATATGGAACTATACCCTTTAACCCAGCAATTCCAATTCTAGGTCTATATCCAAAAGAAATTATGAAAAAAATAGAAAAAATCTTACATTTCCAAAATATTCATAGCAGCTCTTTTTGTAGTGGCAAAGAATTGGTAATTGAAGGTATGCCCATCAATTGGGAAATGGCTAAATAAGTTATGGTATGTGAATATCATGGAATACTATTATTCTATAACAAATCTTAAAGGGGACTCTAGAAAAGCACAGAATGACTTATAACATCTGATACTGAGCAAAGAGAGTAAAACCAAAAGAACAATGTACACATTAACAACAACATTGTTAGATGAACAACCTTGATGGAAGCAGCTCCTCTCAGCAGTTCAGAGTTAGGATAACTGTATTGGACTGGTTATGAACAATGTTATCCCCAATCAGAGGAAGAAAAACAAAACACAACAAAATACACAGAAAAAAAAGCAACCCTTCTGAATCTGATGAACACTTTATAAAAATTATCTGTTATATATATATATATATATATATATATTTATATATATATATATATACACATATCTTACCTTTAATCCTAACTGCTCATGCCAAAAATTACTAATTTGTGAACATGTTTAACAAAACATGTCTGTAAAATGGCTATTCTCTTCTGAGGAGAGAGTGGTAGGAAGGGAAGGTGGAGGGAAATTTTTTAACTTAGAAATATGTATGTGCATATGGATGAAAATAAATAAAAAAAACTTTTAAAAAAGAACAAGAAAATACAGGAAGATCAAATTATAAAAAAGATTGCAATAGGACTCAGGACATGGAAGAGATCAAAAAGGATTTTGAAAATCAAGTAACAAAAGTGGTGGAAACATTGGGAAGAAAATTGAGAGTGATGTAAGAAAATCTTGAAAAAAAAACTTAAACTGCTTATTAAAGCAAACACAAAATATGCTGAAGAAAATACCCTTTTAAAAATCAGACTAGGTCAAGTGGTAAAAGGGGTACAAAAAAGCCAATCTATATCCAGAGGAAAAAAAAAATCTATGAGGTCTGAATGCAAAACAATGCATTCTATGTTCACTTTTTAAAACTGATTTTGTGCTTTTTCTTTCTTAGCCATGTTTTTCCCCCTTAGTTCTGATTCATCTTTTACAACATAATTAATATGGAAATATGTTGCATATAATTGAATATATAAAGCTTGTACCAGAATTTTTATCTCCAAGAGGTAAAGAAAGGGAGGATGATAGAAAAACTGGAATTTATATGCTTACAAAAAGATGAATTATGTAAATTACCTCTGCATAAAATTAGAAAATATTTTTTTTCAAAAAGTCAATGAAGATATGAAGGTGGAGCCAAGATGGCTGCATGAAGACAGGCTTTCCAAGGACCTCTCTTCCAAATTATTTCAAAACCCATAAAAATTATAACTCTAATTAAATTTGTGAGAGAGAATCTACAGAAAGAAGCAGTGATGTAATTCTCAAGCCCAAGGTAACTTGTGAATCATGGGAAGGCTCTGTCCCATGGGAATGGAAGAGGCAGCAGGATACCTGGGTCCCTAGGAGCTGGCTCCTGACCAGGAGAAGCAGTTTTCTGACCAACCCAAGGAACACCAAGCACAACTTGGAAGAACAGCAGGCAAACCTCTGCTAGAGTAGAACCAAGAAAACAATGTACACATCAATGAAAACTGTGAGATGAACAGCCTTAACAGAACCAGCTTCTCTCAGCAGTTCAGAGAGCTAGGACAATTGTATTAGCCCAGTTATGTACAATGTTATCCCCATCCAGAGGAAGAAAATCAAAACAAAACAAAAGCAAAACAAAACAAATAAAAAAACAACCTTTTACAGTCTGATGAACACTTTATAAAAATTATCTCTTATGTACCTCTTTCCATTAATTCTTATTCTTCATACTGAAAATCACTAAGTTTTAAAAATATTTATAAAAATATGAACATATAATGGTAACCTGACTGTTTACTGCTGAGGGGAAGATGTGGGAATGGAGGGTGGAAGGAAATATTGTAACTTAAAAACATACATGTACATATGGATGAAAATAAATAACTATATTATAAGAAAAGAAACCTCTGCTGGTGTGAGCACAGAGCCAGCATGGCCCTCAGAACCACCCAAGATCCCAAGAAATGGAAGCAGGACCACAGAGTCACCCAGCAGGGAGCCAACTAGCAGCTGTTTCAAGAGTGTTCAGCCCATGGAAGATAAGGGAGTGGGGGGAGACTGCTGAACCCTCTCCTCCATCCCTGGGACAGGACTCTTGTGCTTTGTCCATATTTAGACCCTGGCCTGTCTCTGGGACCCTGTACTACCATAGCCAAGCAAGGACCCTCCTCACAGCTCCAGGACAGAGTGGTCTGCTTGTTGCCATCCACATACTAGAGCACGGGCCAGGAGAGCAGGCAGATCTTGAAGGAACTGAGGTCCTAGCCAGGGCTGCCACAACAACATTCAAGAGCTTGGGATGCACCCCAAAACCAGGCCACAGGCTTGGGAAATGAGCAAACAGAAAAAAAGGAACCTGACCATAGACAATTACTTTGGTCCCATGGAGGACCAAAACACACATTCAGAAGATAACAAAGTCCAGGCTTCTGTATCTGGAACCTGCAAGAAAAATAGGAGTTGGGCTTAGGTTATGGAAGAACTCAAAAAAATTTTGAAAACCAAGTAAGGGAGGTAAAGTAAAAAAATGGAAGAGAAATGAGAGAGATGCAGGGAAACATGAAAACTAAGGAGATTCAAAAAATGCTGAAGAAAAAAGCATATTAAAAATCAGTTTAGTTCAAATGATAAAAGAATGCAAAAAAGTTGATGAAGAGAAAAATACATTGAAAATCACAATTGACTAGATGGAAAAAGAGGTAAGAAAACTCTCTTAAGAAAGCATCTCCAGGGCGGCTAGGTGGCGTAGTGGATAAAGCACCGGCCCTGGAGTCAGGAGTAACCGGGTTCAAATCCGGTCTCAGACACTTAATAAGTACCTAGCTGTGTGGCCTTGGGCAAGCCACTTAACCCTATTTGCCTTGCAAAAACCTAAAAAAAAGAAAGCATCTCCTTCAAAGGTAGAATGCAGCAAAGGTAAGGTGATTATTTTGAGAGAATACAAGAAAGAATAGAACAATACCTAAATAATGAAAAACTAAAAGAAAACATGAAATATCACACTGAAAAAAAACAACTTACCTGGAAAACAGATACAGGAGAAACAATTTAAAAATTATTGGGCCACCTGAAAGTCATGTTCAAGTAAAGTGCCTTAACTTCATTTTTAAAGAATTTCTACAGTAAAATTGCCCTGATATTCTAGAAAAAAAAATAAAAATTGAGAGAACCAATTGATCATATTCTGAAAGAGATCCAAGAAAAAAAATACCTCCAGCACTCCTCCCAGACTATTATAGCCAAATTCCAAAATTCTTAAGTCAAAGAGAAAGTATCACAAGTAGTCAGAATGAAACAATTCGAGTATTGCAGAGCTATAGTCAGGATTGCACAGGACATAGCAGCTTCTAACATTAAGGGCTAATAGGGCTTGGATTATAATATCCCGGATGGTAAAAGAGCTTGGAATGCACCCAAAAAAACCAACAGAGATAAACTGAACATGATCTTCTAGGGGGGAAAAAAGGCACATTCAATGAGATAGTGATATTTCAGATGTTTCTGTTGAAATGACTAGAGCTAAACAGAAAGTTTGATTTTTAAGAAAAGGACTCAGGTGGATCATTGAGAAGGTTGATGAGAAGGGTAAATTATGAAGGTTTTAATGATGAAGAATGGTATGTAGCCCTGCATGGAAAG
Source organism: Macrotis lagotis (assembly GCF_037893015.1). NCBI lineage: Eukaryota > Metazoa > Chordata > Mammalia > Peramelemorphia > Peramelidae > Macrotis > Macrotis lagotis. The sequence continues at coordinate 675,354,809 of NC_133658.1, forward strand.
ATGATACTGATAATACTCTTATGAACCTTCTCATTTATTACAACAGTTAGAAGGAGCATCTATAGACAAGGCACGAGAGGGTGCTGAATTTGAATGTATAATATATTTAAAAATGAAGTCAGTGGTTGAAAAGGAAATGTACTGGGAAAAAAGGGAAAGGAGAGGCAGAATAGGTTAAGATATTTCATGTAAAATAGTCAAGAAAAAGCTTTAGCAATGAAGTGAAAGGGGGAAGGTGAGAGGCAAAGAGGGAGCCTTCATTCTCATTGGAAATGGCTCAGAGAAGAAATAACATTCAAACTTAATAGGGTATAGAAAGCTAAAGGGAAAAAAAGAGAGCAAAGGAGTGGGGGGAAGGAACAGGAGGAAATGAGGGGAGATGGTGATAGAAGAGAGGGTAGATCATGGGAGAGGGTAGTCAGACACAACACATTTTTTTTATTTTTTGCAGGGTTGTGGGATTGTGTAGTCTGTCCAGGACCATGGAACTGGGTGGTTGCTGGGGCTATGAGGCAGGATGACCCCAGTACTAGTGTTCTGTCTTCTGTGCCATTTTCCTGTGACATAGCACACCTTTGAAGAAGGACAGAGTTAAAGGAGAGAGAAAATAAAATAATTGGTGTGGGGAGGAATGGATGGAGGGAATTACAATCATCAGCAGCAACTGTGGGAAAAAACATGGATGTAACTTCTCTGATGGACTTATGCTAAACAATGTGATCCATCCCATAGCTGAATATGGAATACTGACTGAAGTATATATTTTCAATCTTTCTTTCACTTTATTTCTCATGAGTTTTTTTTTTATTTTTGTGTTGTGACAGGGGTTTTGTTTAAGTTTACAACAAGATTAATTATGTGTAAATAAATAAAAATGTAAATTAAAAAAAAAGTCAATGAAGAGAAGAATGCCTTAAAAAGTAGAATTGGTCAAATGCAAATACAATGATACAAATGGTACAAAACCTTACTGAAGGAAATATGACCTTAAAAATTAGAATTGAGGAAATGGAATCTAATGACTTTGGCAGAACCCAAAGAACAAGCACATCTCCCCCATCTTGTCTCTGTTTTCCTTACAACTAAGATTTCCATTCCTTGCAAGGCTTTTGAGCTGATATGTCAGGTTTCTATTCATATTACTTCAGATTTCATTTTTGTACACTTATGTTCTCTGTTGAGTCTACCTACTCTCACCTGTGTTTTTATGTTTTTTGTTTATTTTTATTTTTTATATATTATGATGATAACTCCTGCCTTGCCAGAAACTGCTCACATAATCTATTCTTCCCTTCTACCTCCAAAACAAATAAAAAGAATGAAAAAAATTGAAAACACTGAGGAAGGTCTCACTGGAAAAATAAATGTCCTGGAAAAGATATCCATAAGAGATAATTTTAAAAATCCTTTAATCCCCTGAAAGCCAAGAACATAAGAGGAATCTAGATGTCATTTTCTTAATTTTTTATTTTTTAATTTCATAAAATTTTGCTTATTATTTCAACTATATGCAGACAGCTTTCAACTATTACTTTTTTGACATCTTTGAGTTTCCATTTTTCTCCTTCCCTCACATAGAGCAATCTAATATAGGTTATATGTGTATAACTATGTTAATTGTTTTCATATTAATAATGTAAAAAAATCAAAATTGAGAAAAATTGAGAGGGGAAAACATGAGATATAAAACAAATTTTTAAAAAATTAAAAATAGGAAGCTTCGGTTTGCATTAAAGATTCCATTTCTCCTTCCTGAATATGCAACGTATTTTCCAACACAAGACATTTATAATTTTCTTTGATCATTGTACTGATGAGATGAGCAAATCCAAAACAATTTCGCATAATGTGTACAATATTCTCATGGTTCTGCTCATTTCACTCAGTCTCTGTTCATGAAAGTCTTTCCAGGCTTTTCTAAAGTGCTCCCACCTCATGTTTCTTAGAGAATAGTAGTATTCCATTTCATTTATAAGACACAATCTCTTCAGCCATTTCCCAATTGATAGATATTATCTCAATTTTCAATTCTTTGCCACTACAAAAAGAGCTTCTATAAATATTTTGTGCATGTTTTATAACCCTTTTTATGATCTCATTGAAATATATACCCAGTAGTAATAGTGGTGGATTAAAATATATGCACAGTTTTTCTTGCCCTTTAGACACAGTTTCAGATTTCTCTCAAGAAATGTTTGATCAGTTCACTGTTCCACCAACAATGCATCCACTTCCCCTCCTTTATTGATCATTATCCTTTCTGACATGTTGGACATTATGACAGGTATGATGTACAACCTTGGAGTTGTTAGAAATTTGCATTTCTCTAATCCACAATGTTCTAGAGAATTTTGTCATATGAATAGAGACAATCATAATTTGTTCATTTGAGAACTCCCTGTTCACATCCTTTGATAATTTATCAATTGATGAATGACTTCCTATAAATTGGACTCAATTCTCTTTATATTTTAGAAAGGAATCCTTTATCAGAAACAATAATTATAAAAATTGTTTCTCTTACCAATTGCCTTCAATCTTAGTTGCATTGATTTTATTTGTAACTTCTTAATTCAAAGTAATGAAAATTATACATTTTGCATTTTATAATGTTCTTTATCTCTTGTTTTGTCATAAAGTTCTCCCCTTTCCATAGATCTGATAATATTATTCATATACATTTTTCTAATAACTTGCTTTTGGCATCACCCTTTATGTCTAAATTGTGTTCCCATTTAGAGCTTATCTTGGTATAGGGAATGAAATATTGTTTTTGCCTACTTTCAGCTTTACATTTTTTCCTGTTTCCTTAGTGGGTTTTATTAAAAAGTGATTTCTTACTACAGAAGCTGAAGTCTTTGGATTTACCACATAGGATATTACTAAAATCATTTGCAACACATTACAATTCTTTTTTATCTAATTTATTGTAGTGATTCATTTCACGATCACATTTCTAGACAGAGCGAGTTTGCTGCTTTACAATATAATTTTAACTCTAGTACAGTTAAGTCACCTTCCTTTCCATTTTTTCATAAAATCCCTTGATATTCTTGATGTTTTTTTTCCTCTGTATGAATATTTTATTATATTTTTCTATATCAATAAAGTAAATGTTGGTAGTTTGATTGCTAGGGCATTGAATAAACAATTTAAATTAGGAAGAATTGTAATTTTTATCATATTATCTTGGCCTAACATGACCAATTCTCCTTTGTCCAATTACTGAAACCTGATTTTATAAGAATATTTTATAATTGCTTTCTTATACATTCTTGGTTTGTCTTAGCAAATAGATTAAAAATATTTTATGATATCTATAGCTACTTCCAATGGAATTACTATTTCTATCTCTTGCTACAGTGCTTTATGGGTAATGTATAAAAATGCTGATGATTTATGTGAGTTTATTTTTATCTTGTATCTTTGCTAAAATTTGGTTAAATGTTTCAAGTTTTCCGATTAATTTTCTAGGATTCTCTAAATATAACATTATATCATCTGCGAAGAGTGAGTTGTAGTTCTTCATTGTCTATTCTAATTCATTCAATTCATTTTTCTTATCTTATTGCTAAAACTAACATTTCTAGTATGATATTGAATAATACTGATGATAACCGGCCTATTTGTTTCACCTCTGACCTAACTGGGAATATTTGTAACTTATCCCCATTACATATAATGCTTGATCATGGTTTTTGATAGATAGTACTTAACATTTTAAGGCAAATTGCATTTATTCCTATGGTTTTTAGTGTTGCTAACAGTAATGGGTGCTGTATTTTGTAAAAAGTTCTTTGAGCATCTATTGAAATAATCATGACCTGCTGGTTTTGTTATTGATATAGACAATTATGACAGTTTTCTTAATATTGAACCAATCATGCATTTCTGATATAAATACAAATTGATTTTAGTGTATTATACTAGTAATAACCATAATGGTTTTTGCTAATATTTTCTTTAAAATGTTTTCTTCCATGTTCATTTGGGAAATACACATATATCTTCTGTTTTGACTCTTCCTGATTTAGGTATTAGCACCATATTACTGTCATAGAAGGTATTTGGCAAAACTCTTTGATCTATTTTTTTCAAATAGTTTATATAGAATTTGAATTATAGTTCTTTAACTACTTGGTATAATTGAATTGTCAATCCCTCTCTAAGGGAGTTCACTGATGGCATGTTCAATCGATTTTTCTGAAATGGGGTTATTTAAGTATTATACCTCCTTTTCTGGAAGATAATTCCCTAATCTGGAAATTTTATATTTTTGTAACTATTCATTCATTTCCCTTAGATTGTCAAATTGATTGACATGCAATTAGCTAAAATATCTCTGAATGGTTACTTCAGTTTCTATTTTGTGGTGAATTCACTCTTTTCATTTTTGATACTGGCAATTTCGTCTTAATCTTCTATTTTTTAATCCAAATAATAAAATCAGCTATTCATTTTTTCATAAGACCAAGTCTTAGTTTTATTTATTAGTTCAGTAGTTTTCCTACCTTCATTTCTATTAATCTCTCTTTTGATTTTCAGAATTTCTAATTGGGTATTTAAATGAAGATTTTTAATTTTTAATTTTACTAGTTTTTATTGAATTTCTAATTCATTGATTAGTTCTTTCCCTAGTTTATTCATGGAAAGCATTTAGAAATATAAAATTTCCCCTAAATTACTTCATTAGTTGTATCCCACAACTAGTTGTATCCCACTGTGGCATATTATTTCATTATTGTCATTGTGTTGGAAGAAATTATTAATTATTTCTGTGATTTGTTGTTTGATATAGTCATTCATTAAAATTAGAATATTAAGTTTCCAGTTAATGCTTAGTCTATCATTCCATGGCCCTTTATTACATGTGATTTTCATTACATTTTTATCTGAAAATGATGCATTTAATATCTCTGGTTATCTGTATTTGATTCTGAGAATTTTATTCCATAATACAAGTTCAATTTTTTGTGCAGGTGTCAAGTACCACTCAGGAACAAGGTAAAATCAGACTTCCAGGGCAGAGCCAAGATAGTGGTGTGAAGCTAACATGCTTCTGGAGCTTTTCCCTACGAAAGATAAATGAAATATCTGCTCTGACATTCAATTTACAGATCCCACCAAGGAAAAGACAATATTGAAAGAAGTTTTCAATGGTAGAC
>NC_133658.1:675360537-675428711 GCF_037893015.1 Macrotis lagotis
TCCTGAATATGCAACGTATTTTCCAACACAAGACATTTATAATTTTCTTTGATCATTGTACTGATGAGATGAGCAAATCCAAAACAATTTCGCATAATGTGTACAATATTCTCATGGTTCTGCTCATTTCACTCAGTCTCTGTTCATGAAAGTCTTTCCAGGCTTTTCTAAAGTGCTCCCACCTCATGTTTCTTAGAGAATAGTAGTATTCCATTTCATTTATAAGACACAATCTCTTCAGCCATTTCCCAATTGATAGATATTATCTCAATTTTCAATTCTTTGCCACTACAAAAAGAGCTTCTATAAATATTTTGTGCATGTTTTATAACCCTTTTTATGATCTCATTGAAATATATACCCAGTAGTAATAGTGGTGGATTAAAATATATGCACAGTTTTTCTTGCCCTTTAGACACAGTTTCAGATTTCTCTCAAGAAATGTTTGATCAGTTCACTGTTCCACCAACAATGCATCCACTTCCCCTCCTTTATTGATCATTATCCTTTCTGACATGTTGGACATTATGACAGGTATGATGTACAACCTTGGAGTTGTTAGAAATTTGCATTTCTCTAATCCACAATGTTCTAGAGAATTTTGTCATATGAATAGAGACAATCATAATTTGTTCATTTGAGAACTCCCTGTTCACATCCTTTGATAATTTATCAATTGATGAATGACTTCCTATAAATTGGACTCAATTCTCTTTATATTTTAGAAAGGAATCCTTTATCAGAAACAATAATTATAAAAATTGTTTCTCTTACCAATTGCCTTCAATCTTAGTTGCATTGATTTTATTTGTAACTTCTTAATTCAAAGTAATGAAAATTATACATTTTGCATTTTATAATGTTCTTTATCTCTTGTTTTGTCATAAAGTTCTCCCCTTTCCATAGATCTGATAATATTATTCATATACATTTTTCTAATAACTTGCTTTTGGCATCACCCTTTATGTCTAAATTGTGTTCCCATTTAGAGCTTATCTTGGTATAGGGAATGAAATATTGTTTTTGCCTACTTTCAGCTTTACATTTTTTCCTGTTTCCTTAGTGGGTTTTATTAAAAAGTGATTTCTTACTACAGAAGCTGAAGTCTTTGGATTTACCACATAGGATATTACTAAAATCATTTGCAACACATTACAATTCTTTTTTATCTAATTTATTGTAGTGATTCATTTCACGATCACATTTCTAGACAGAGCGAGTTTGCTGCTTTACAATATAATTTTAACTCTAGTACAGTTAAGTCACCTTCCTTTCCATTTTTTCATAAAATCCCTTGATATTCTTGATGTTTTTTTCCTCTGTATGAATATTTTATTATATTTTTCTATATCAATAAAGTAAATGTTGGTAGTTTGATTGCTAGGGCATTGAATAAACAATTTAAATTAGGAAGAATTGTAATTTTTATCATATTATCTTGGCCTAACATGACCAATTCTCCTTTGTCCAATTACTGAAACCTGATTTTATAAGAATATTTTATAATTGCTTTCTTATACATTCTTGGTTTGTCTTAGCAAATAGATTAAAAATATTTTATGATATCTATAGCTACTTCCAATGGAATTACTATTTCTATCTCTTGCTACAGTGCTTTATGGGTAATGTATAAAAATGCTGATGATTTATGTGAGTTTATTTTATATCTTGTATCTTTGCTAAAATTTGGTTAAATGTTTCAAGTTTTCCGATTAATTTTCTAGGATTCTCTAAATATAACATTATATCATCTGCGAAGAGTGAGTTGTAGTTCTTCATTGTCTATTCTAATTCATTCAATTCATTTTTCTTATCTTATTGCTAAAACTAACATTTCTAGTATGATATTGAATAATACTGATGATAACCGGCCTATTTGTTTCACCTCTGACCTAACTGGGAATATTTGTAACTTATCCCCATTACATATAATGCTTGATCATGGTTTTTGATAGATAGTACTTAACATTTTAAGGCAAATTGCATTTATTCCTATGGTTTTTAGTGTTGCTAACAGTAATGGGTGCTGTATTTTGTAAAAAGTTCTTTGAGCATCTATTGAAATAATCATGACCTGCTGGTTTTGTTATTGATATAGACAATTATGACAGTTTTCTTAATATTGAACCAATCATGCATTTCTGATATAAATACAAATTGATTTTAGTGTATTATACTAGTAATAACCATAATGGTTTTTGCTAATATTTTCTTTAAAATGTTTTCTTCCATGTTCATTTGGGAAATACACATATATCTTCTGTTTTGACTCTTCCTGATTTAGGTATTAGCACCATATTACTGTCATAGAAGGTATTTGGCAAAACTCTTTGATCTATTTTTTTCAAATAGTTTATATAGAATTTGAATTATAGTTCTTTAACTACTTGGTATAATTGAATTGTCAATCCCTCTCTAAGGGAGTTCACTGATGGCATGTTCAATCGATTTTTCTGAAATGGGGTTATTTAAGTATTATACCTCCTTTTCTGGAAGATAATTCCCTAATCTGGAAATTTTATATTTTTGTAACTATTCATTCATTTCCCTTAGATTGTCAAATTGATTGACATGCAATTAGCTAAAATATCTCTGAATGGTTACTTCAGTTTCTATTTTGTGGTGAATTCACTCTTTTCATTTTTGATACTGGCAATTTCGTCTTAATCTTCTATTTTTTAATCCAAATAATAAAATCAGCTATTCATTTTTTCATAAGACCAAGTCTTAGTTTTATTTATTAGTTCAGTAGTTTTCCTACCTTCATTTCTATTAATCTCTCTTTTGATTTTCAGAATTTCTAATTGGGTATTTAAATGAAGATTTTTAATTTTTAATTTTACTAGTTTTTATTGAATTTCTAATTCATTGATTAGTTCTTTCCCTAGTTTATTCATGGAAAGCATTTAGAAATATAAAATTTCCCCTAAATTACTTCATTAGTTGTATCCCACAACTAGTTGTATCCCACTGTGGCATATTATTTCATTATTGTCATTGTGTTGGAAGAAATTATTAATTATTTCTGTGATTTGTTGTTTGATATAGTCATTCATTAAAATTAGAATATTTAGTTTCCAGTTAATGCTTAGTCTATCATTCCATGGCCCTTTATTACATGTGATTTTCATTACATTTTTATCTGAAAATGATGCATTTAATATCTCTGGTTATCTGTATTTGATTCTGAGAATTTTATTCCATAATACAAGTTCAATTTTTTGTGCAGGTGTCAAGTACCACTCAGGAACAAGGTAAAATCAGACTTCCAGGGCAGAGCCAAGATAGTGGTGTGAAGCTAACATGCTTCTGGAGCTTTTCCCTACAAAAGATAAATGAAATATCTGCTCTGACATTCAATTTACAGATCCCACCAAGGAAAAGACAATATTGAAAGAAGTTTTCAATGGTAGACATCATGGAGAATCTTCAGTCAAAATCTATCTCTTTGGGGGAAAAGGGGAAATAAAGCCCAGAAGGTGGGAGGGCAGAGAAAGTCATAAGGTGACTTTTAGACCCAGTATAATTTAGGTACTGACAGCTTGATAACAGCAGTGGTCCCAGCAAGCCAGCAGGGAGTCTGAACCCTGGGAACACTGGAGTAAAAGAGAGGACTGGGTCAGGAACAAACCACTGGTAAGTCAGAATGTGGACATAAAGGAGGAAACAAACCTCTACAAAGGCAAGACCTGTACTGCACAGACAACATCTTGGCCAATGACACCCCAGGAAATAGAACCCAGTCCTAGCAAAAAAACTTAGATCTATATTCCCTATGCCCCAGGAGCAGAGCTAAAACCACAAAGATGATCACAAAGCCCATCAGAGTGCTCATTATAGAAAACTGCTTTACAAAGATGATAACAATGCTTGTCTAAGGAAGAAATCAGTGAAAAATCACTCACAGGGGAAGTCTCAAAACAATCAAATCCAAAAGCTCATCAAAGAACTTAAAAAAGAATTCAAAAACCAAAGAAAAGATCAAGAAGAAAAATAGAAAAAATGAGAGTAATGCAGGAAAATTATGAAAAATTGACCACAGAATTTAATACCTTTAAAAAAAGGAACACAAAGGTAATTGAAGAAAAAACACTAAAAATTATAATTGAAGAATCAGAAATCAATGAAACTACCAGAATATTCCATCAAACAAAATAAAAAGACTGAAAAAATTGAGGACAATGTAAATTAACTTTAAGGGAAAATAAATGATCTGGAAGATATATCCAGGAGATACAATCTATGAATTGTTGGACTACTAGTAAGCCTAGTTCGAAAAAATAACTTGGAAAACATCATTCAGGACATTAGTAAGGAAAATTGTCCAAATCTGCTAGAACAAGAAAGCAATAAAATCATTGAAAGAATACACAGAACCCTTCCAGAAAGAGACCCCAAGGGCTGTTATAATCAAATTTTAGAACCCTCAAATAAAGCAGAGAATATTTGAAGTATCAAAAAGAAAACAATTCAAATACAAAGGAAACACAGTAAGACTCACACATACTCAATATTGGTCTAATGGAAGATCTGGAATAGCATATTTCAGAAAGCAAAGGACCTAGGATTACAACCCAGAATTTACGACTCTGAAAAATTCAGCATATACTGTCAGGAAAAAAAGATAGATGTTCAACAAAATAGAGGACTTCCAGAATTTCTTGTCACAAAGACCAGAACTGAACAGAGAATTCAATCACCAAATATATGACTCAAGAGTTGTATAAAAAGGTAAAAGAAAAGGCAAAGTAAAAAAGAAAATAAATGTTACCCAAGCCCATCAAATGGTATACAACCCTAAAAGGGAAGATAAAACACTCCTAATTCTTGAGGTCTTTACTTCTCTTAGGATAATTAAAGATTGAACTTAACAGATATGAATATAGTTTGGTCTTGTCTCTCCATGGAAGAGGTACAAGATGACTTTACTGTGTTTGAGTCAAAAATCTCTAATTAAAACCAGGGGTTTTAACATTAAATTTAAGTATCTCATTTTCCTTTGAACCACTTTAATTCTGCTGAAATGACAAAGCTTAGCCTTTGTCTGATGAGGACATTATAAACTGGGCAGCCCTGAGTCAGTGACTCCCAGGACTTAAAATCATTTGTATAGTCCTCAAGTGAGACCTACAGAACCTCCAGATACTTAGAATCCTTTATCTTTCTCATAGTTAATTAAATCAGGGTTTGAATTAATACATGTTTTACCTAATTAGGGGTTAAGTACCCTGGGTGGGAAGGGGGGAGTAAAATGTGAGAGAAATAGGTCTGGGGAAGGGGTACAAATAGTTCAAGAAATGATTTCACTTTGGATGACATTTTGGCCTGTGAGGGGGATTGTATGTCCTTGTAGGGTACTTGAAAAGGAAGTAAGGTAAAAAACAATGATTATAATTATAATTTGATGTAATCTGAGACAATGCAGTTTATCAGGCATTCAAGTATTCATTCTGTGATAATAGTTTGATAACAATATGAGCTTGTCAAGCAATCAAATAATCAAACTGTGATTGATATTACCTGATTAATAGTACTTAAGAAATAGATAACACCAGAAGAAAAGGTACAGAGATTTATAATTTTAGAGGGAAAGAAGGAAGAGTGTCAACACTAAAGAAATTCTATTCCATAGATTTGGTCCAGGGAGGGACTAAATTACATACACAGTTGGGTTTAAAAATATATTCTAAACTTCAGAGAAGGGGAGGATGGGGAATGGGAAAGATAAGAGAAGAAGGGACTGATAAAAAGGAAGGTGAAGGTTGTAAGTGAAAATAAACTGAAAGTTAAATTTTAAAAGAAAAGTTTAAAGAGAAAGGACACAAAATTCAGATGAGGAGGAATAAGAGGAAAGAAAAGAGAAAAATATAAATGGAGACACATAGCAGAGAGGGAAGCAAAGAATTAGTAATCTTAAATGTAAATTTGAATAGGATGAATTGTTCTGTAAAATGGAAGTGGATAGCAGAACAGATTAAAAACAAGAATCTTACAATTTGTTGTTTACAAGAAACAGATTTGAAGCAGAGAGATACACACAGGGCAAATGTAAAAGGATGGAGCAAATAATATAATGCCACTGTTGAAGTAAAAATATAAGGGGTAGTGACCCTTATCTCAGATAAAATAAAAGGAAAAACCAATATCAATAAAAGGGATAAGGGAGGAAACTACATTCTCTTAAAAGTAACCATTGGTAATGAAGCTATATCATTACTAAACATGTATGCATGTAGTGGAATAGCACCCAATTTCCTGGAGGAAGAGATGAATTAATTACAGGTAGACATATACAGCAAAAGTAATGGGGGATCTGAGCCTCCTTCTCTCAGAATTAGATAAATCTAAATGCAAAATAAACATGAAGGAAGTTAAGAAGATGAATGACATGTTAGAAAACTTAGAAAACTTAGAAAACATCAAATACTTGGAAATCTTGCTCCCAAGACAAACCAAATAACTATATGAACACAAGTATGAAACAATTTGCATCCAAATAAAATCAGAACTAAATAATTTGTGAAATGTCAATTGCTGATTGTTAAGTTGAGCTAATATAATATAGATGACAGTTCTACCAAAATTTAATTACTTAATCAGTGCCATTCAAATCAAATAACCAAATAACTACTTTACTAAACTAGAAAAAAATATTAAGAAAATTCATTTAAATCAATAAAAACTCAAGAATAGCAAGGGAAATGATGGAAAAAAAACTGTAAAGAAAGGTAACTTAGCTCTACCAGATCTAAAGCTATTCTATAAGTCAGCAGTCGTCAAAACTGCCTGGTACTGGTTAAGAAATAACAGAATGGATCGGTGGATTAATATAGGTTCAAAAGAAATTACAGTAAATGACCACAGCAATCTTTTTTTGACAAACCCAAAGACATCAGCTTCTGACATAAGAAATCATTATTTGACAAAACACCAAACTTTTTGGGAAAATAAGATAATAGTTTGGCAAAACTTATGCATAGACCTACATCCCACACACTATACAAAAATAAGTTCAAAATGGGTACAGAATTTAGGCATAAAGGGCAACGCTATAGATAAATTAATAGAGCTAGAAATTCTCTATCATATCTCTGTAAAAGGGAAAATTTCTGACCAAATAAGAATTGGAGTACATTATAAATTACAAAATAAATGATTTATGTACAATTAAAAAGGTTTTGCACAAATAAGATCAATGCTGTCAAAATTAGAAGGCAAGCAGAAAACTGGGAAACAATCTTCATAACTAGTTCTGATAAAAATCTCAATTTTAAAATATATAGAGAATTCCATGAAATTTATAAGGTTTCAAGTCATTTCTTAATTGATAAATGATCAAGGGATATGAACAGATAATTTTCAAATGAAGAAATTAAAGCTATATATAAAATCATATGAAAAAAATGCTCTAATCATTATTGATTAGAGAAATGTAAATTAAAACAACTATGAAGTTTCACCTCACACTTATCAATTGGATATGATGAGGAAAAAGGTCAAATGTTCATTGCTAGAGAGGTTGTCGGAAGATTGGAACATTAATAAGTTGTTCCTGGAGTTGTGAATGAATCCAACCATTCTGGAAAGTAATATGGAACTATGCCCAAACTGCAATAAAAATATTCATTCCCTTTGACCCAACTATTTCAATTCTAGGGATATATCCAGAAGAAATTATTCTAAATGGTAAAAATCCTACATGTTCCAAAATATTCTCAGCAACTCTTTTTGTAATGGCAAAGAATTGGAAATTAAGGGGATGTCCATCAATTGGGGGATGGTTAAACAAATTATGGTACATGAATACTGTGGAATACTATTGTTCTATAAGAAACCATAAATGTTCAGACTCTAAAGAAGCATGGAATGACAGGATCTGATGCTGACCAAAGGCAGCAGAACCAAGAGAACAATGTACACATTAACAACAACACTGTGAAATGATCAAACTTAATGGAATCAGTTCCTCTCAGCAGATAAGAGATCTGGGACAACTATATTAGCATGGTTATGGATAAAATTATTCCGATCCAGAGGAAGAAAAACAAAATAAAACAAAACAAAACCTTCAGAATCTGATGAAACATTTATGAAAATTATCTTTTATATATCTCTTTCCCTTAATCCCAATTCCTCATTCTGAAATGACTAATCTATAAACATGATTATCAAAAATATGCATTTACAATGTTAACCTGGCTGTTTGCTGCTGAGGGAAGTGGGGTAGGAAGGTATGTAAATTTTGTGACTTAAAAATATCATTTGTTTATGTATGAATGAATGTGGACAAAAACTGTCATAACATATTTGAAAAAACAAATTATCAATTCAAAAAGAGTTTCTGGCAAAGTAAAAAAAAAAGTAAAATCCTTTATATCCTACAGAGGTTATTCAAGTGAGGTTGGGATCAAGAGAACAGTTATTGGCCAAAATTACCTGATCTCTGTTGACCCTTGTGCTAAAAGCTTCCACAGAACTCTGATTTGATAACAAAACTGCATCATTCTTGGCCTCACTATTCAATAAGTCCTGTTTCCAAATTTCTTGACCTGGGTCTCATCCTACTGGGTTAATTCCTGCCCATTACAAAATTACATCATTGTTTTTATCTTGTATGTTAACTTTGCGATTTTCTTCTACAAGAACTGTTTGAGGTTTTCAATAAACTGACTCTGCCAGTTGCCCTTCTGGTCACATTTCTTTTCTCTCCTAAGCTGAATAGATCCCCTGCTGGTCAGGGGACACTAACCCCATTCTGATTTCTCCAGAGATCTTAGTTCTTCACATTCTTAACTTACTCCTTCCTTATTTTGTGGTTACATTTATCTAATTCTGAAGTATGGAAATGAAGGATCCTCATTAAAATAACTTTGTTGTCTCTGACTCCCTACAACTCATTTACCTCCTTATTTGGGATGCAACTAGTAAATCTTATTGAATAAAAGTCTTTCTATTTTTATATATCTCTTGAGTTTCATGTTTGAAGGTCAAATTTTCTCTTCAGCTCTGGTCTTTTCATCATGAAAATTTTAAAGACACCTTTTTTGTTAAATTCATTTTTTTCCCCTGAAAGAGTATGCTAAATTTTGCTGGGTGATTTTTTTTCTTAATTATAATCTAAGCTCTTTTGCCTTCCAGTACCGAATACTCCAAGACTCATGATCCCTTAATGTAGAAGCTGCTAAATCTTTCATTATCCTGATTGTTCCTCTACAGTATTTGAATTGTTTCTTTATTCTGACATGTTGCAACATGTTCTCATTGCATGCGGAGCTCTGAAATGTGGCAGTAATATTCCTGTTAGTTTATACTTTAAGAACTCTTTCACGAGATGATAGGTGGTTTCTTTCAATTTCTATTTAACCTCAGTTTCATTAACATCAAAGCAATTTTCCTTAACATTTTTAAAAAATAATACTTAGCATCTTTTTTTGGTCATGGATTTCAGATAGTCTAATTATTATTAAGTTATTTCTCCTGAATCTCTTTTGTAGGACAGTTGTTATGCCAAGAAGATATTTCACATTTTGTTCAAGATTTTCATTCTTTTTTGCTTTATTGTATCTTCATTTCTCTTGAGGTTAATGTTTATACAATAATGAAATATTCTTGTTTAAGAGTAAACAGAATACCCCCTCCCCCACAAATATAGACTTGCTTGAGTGATAAAGTAAAGGGGAGAGAAAAAAATTAAAATTAAAAAAATAATAGTAATAATTGTAGGTATGGCCAAGTAGCACAATAGACAGAGCCCCAGCTCTGGAGCCAAGAGCACCCAGACCCATATCCGGCCCCATACACAAAACAATCACCCAGCCATTTGACATGCAAGCCACCCCAACCCCACTGCCCTGCAAAAAAATGAAAAAAAGAAAAAAAGACCCGGAAAAAATAAAATAATAAAATAGTAATAATAGTAGGGGTGGCTGGTTGGTGGACAGAGCATTGGCCCTTGTGCCAGGAGCACCTGGGTCCAAATCTGGCCTAGGACACCAAAAGATCACCCTATTAAGCAGCTCCAAGTAGGGCACCCAGCCCCATTTGCCCTGCACCCCCCCAAATAATAATAATAATAATAAAAAATGTGCTTCAGTCTTTGTTCCAACACCAACAACTCGGCTGTGGGTGGATCACATTCTTTATGATAAGTCCATGGCAAAAGTTACTTCCATATTTTTCCACCATTGCCATTGCTAATTGTGACTCCCTCCTTTCATATTTCTCCACTACCATGTACTATATTTTCTCTCTCCGTTCACTCTGACTCTGCTGTAGGGAAACTGAGTGGCACAGCAGACAGATCCCTGGCCCTGGGGCCAAGAGGCACAGAGACCCACTACCACCCCTTAGGCCCAGTATCCACCTGGCCCTATGGTCCTGGACAGGCCATCCAATCCCAGCCCCTTGCAAGAAGTAAAAAGGAAAATGTGTTATATCTGACCAATCTCCCCCCATGGTCCATCCTCTCTTCCATCACTCACATTCCCCTCTTCCACCTGCCCCCCCTTCTTACTCCAGATGCCTATACCCCATTGAGTATATATGCTGTTACCTCTCCTAGCCACCTCTGATGAGAGAAATGTTTCCCTCATTCCCCCTCACCTTCCCCCCTTCCATATCTTTGCAATAGCTCATTGTAATAAAGAAAAATCTTATTATATGAAACATCTTGGCCTATTCTTACTCTCCTTTTTCTTTCTCCTATTACATTTCCCTTTTTTTCTATTGACTCCACTTTTACACCATATTTTATCTTCGAATTCAGCTTTTTCCTGTGCTTCAACTAAAAAAGCTACCTCTACCTGATCTATTAACTGAGAAGGTTTATATGAGTATTATCTGTGTGATTTTTCTATGCAGGAAAACATGCAGTTCATCATCATCATTAAGTCCCTCATAGTTTCCCCTTCTCCTCCAATCTCTATGCTTCACCTGAGTCCTGTATCTAAAGATCGAACCTTCTGTTCAGCTCTGGCCATTCTAACAGGAACATTTGAAATTCCCCTGGTTCATTTAAAGTCCATCTTTTCCCCTTGAAGAAGACATTCAGCCTTGCTGGGTAGTTGAATTTTGGTTGCATTCTAAGCTGTTTTGCCTTCCAGTATATTATATTCCAAGCCCCATGAGCTTCCAATGTAGTTGCTGCTAAGTCCTGTGTGATCCTGACTGCAGCTCCACGATATTTGAACTGTGTCCTTCTGACTGCTTTTAATATTTTCTCTTTGACTTGGGAGTTCTTGAACTTGGCTATTACATTCCTAGGGGGTTTGTATTTTGGGATCTCTTTCTCAGGGAATTGGTGGATTCTCTCCATTTCTATTTTGCCTTCTAAGATATCAGGGCAATTTTCCTATAGTAATTCTTTGAAAATGATGTCAGGGCTCTTTTCCTGATCATGGCTTTCAGGTATTCCAATAATTTTTTAATTATCTTTTCTAAGTCTGTTTTCCATATCAGTTGTTTTTTTTTTTCAATGAGATGTTTCACATTTTCTTCTAATTTTTCATTTTTTTGGTTTTGAAGCAATGAATCCTGGTTTCTCATAAATTCATCAATCTCCCTGAGTTCCATTCTTTGTCTGAAGGATTTATTCTCCTCAGAGAGTTTTCTTATCTCCTTTTCCATTTGGCCGATTTTGCTTTTTAAAGCATTCTTCTCCTCAATAACTTTTTGAACTGTTTTATCCATTTGATCCAAGCTAGTTTTTAGCATGCTATTTTCTTTAGCATTTTATTCGATTTCCTTGACTAGGGTGCTCACTTCATTTTCATGTTTTTCCTGCATCTCTCTCCTTTCTTTTCCCTATATTTCTTCTAACTCTCTCATTTAATTTTCAAAGTCTTTTTTGAGCTCTGTCATATCCTGAGCCCAATTTCTGTTTTTCTTGGAGTCTTTTGATGCAGGAGTTTGTGCTTCCTCATCTTCAGACTGAGTATTTTGATGCCTCTTGGGTTCATATGCAAAATATTTCTCAATGGTATTCCTTTTATTTCTCTGCTTGCTCATTTTCCCAGCCTGTGCCTGGTTTTGGGGTGCTTCCTGAGCTTTTGGGACACTTCCACAAGGGTCTCAGTGTGTGAGGCTCTGTCCTCCCTCCTGGTCTGTGAATGACCATATGCACCCCCCTCTGACATGGGGCTGAGGTGGGGGGGAGCCCTGCTGTTCTATGGGGGGGCCTAGACTGCGAACAGTGCCCCAGAGCCCTGTTCTGGGGTCAGAGTTAAGCAGTCTCTCTTCACTCCCCTCCCTAGGTTCAATGGGCTCATGCCCTGAGGGTTCCTGCTTACCAGCTCTGTCTGCTTCTGTTCCTGGATATGGGCTGCTGAAAGACCATGCTGCTTTCTGTGTGCCCTGAGGGCTGGGTTTCACATGCTTTCTCTGGCAGATGTCCCCACAGTTCCCCCAATTTGTGCTTGGTGCTCCCCAGGGCGTAGCTCAGGAGACTCCCCTGCAGCTGTGAGCCGGCTCCCAGCTCCCTGGGGCTGCCTCCGGGAGGCTGAAGTTCTTTTGCTCTGGCGGCCGGCTCTCCAACCCTGGGGAGCAGAGCCTTTCTGCTCTTTTCCAGGTTACCTTGAGTAGGAGAACTGCTTCCCTGGGTCCCTCTTTGGGTTCTGTCTCTCAAAAGTTTAGTTATTAGAGTCCTAGTATCAAAGTTTTATGAGAGAGCTTCTAAGAGATGTTGCTCTCTTGTTGCCATCTTGGCTCCGCCCCTAATTCTACTTTTTTTAGGGTTTTTTTTTGTAAGGTAATGGGGTTAAGTGGCTTGCCCAAGGCCACGCAGCTAGGTAATTATTAAGTGTCTGAGGCCAGATTTGAACTCAGGTACTCCTGACTCCAGGATGGTGCTCTATCCACTGCATCACCTAGCTGCCCCCTAATTCTACTCTTTAAAGCATTCTTCTCCTCAATTACTTTTAAAACCTCTTTTTCCATTTGACTGAGTCTTGTTTTTATGATGTTGCTGATTCAGTTTTCATTATTCTCCTACATCACTCTCATTCCTCTTCACAATTTTTCCTCTACCTCCCTTACATGATTTCAAAACTCTTATTGACCTCTTCCATGACCTGAGATCAATTAATATTCTTTGGAGACTCTAGATGTTAAAGTTTTGTCTTTGTTATCTTCTTCTGAGTATATACTTTTTTACAAGGCAATGGGGTTAAGTGACTTGTCCAATGTCACACAGCTAAGGAATTATTAAGTGTCTGAGACTTAATTTGAACTCAGGTCCTTCTGAATCTAGGACCAGTACTCTATGCACTGCAATAACTACCTGGCCCCTAAGTATATATTTTCATCTTCCATATGATCATAGTAACTGTCTATGATCATATTTATTTTTTCTTCTGTTGTTCGTTCTCTTCTTCAACCAATGAGTAGTTTTCTGCTTCCACGATGTAGAACACACTGTTGCAAATTTTTTGAAGTTTTATACTTCGGTTTTCAGAGATATCTCTAGGCACCTTCAAATTTTCAATACTTCTAAAGTCTTTATAACTACTCTCTTGTCCTGTGCTCTGATCTATCCATGACTGTAAGCACTCCTTTCTGTCCTGAAGCTATGAAAGTGTCCCTGCTCCATTGCAGTTCTAAGCTGTGTTGTCGAAGTGCTCCTCCTTGCCCTGAGACTGCTACATGGGTCTGTGACAGAGACCTGAGTATAGGAAAAGCAACAGAGGGCTGCTTCTGTTGATAGTAAAAAACCTCTATATTCTCCTTCAGACCTTCTTAGCTTCCATGGACTGAGAACTCTGGAATCAGCTGCCACCACTGATTCAGTGACTCCCAAGGCCTGCTCTTTGACTGTTGGGATTCAGACTGCTCTGCTGAGGGGTACACTGGAATGGGTTTCACTATCACCTTGGTGTGACAGATTTCCAAGATGTACTTGGCAATCCCTGGCCTGAGAGGTCAGGAATCTGCCCCAAACAGCCACTTATCCAGTCACCCTGCAGCATATTCTTGGATGGCTGGGGCCATTCTCTCTTCTGGGCTCCAGTTTGCAGTACAGATCTCTTCTAACCCTGTACAACAGACCCTTTCCTTAAATATTGGTTGAGTTGCCTTGTAGGTGATAAAAATTTCCACATTATTAGAGCAGTAAAAAGTACATATATTCAGATGCACAGCTGTGAGTTGAGTATGAAGGGATGACACCTGGTAAAATAAATTTAAGATGAAAAGAGAAAGTACTGAGAAAAAAGAAAAGGAAAAAGTAGAATGTGTTAAAGTATTTCACATAAAAGAAGGGGGAAAAAAGGCTTTTACAATGGAGTGAAAAAATGGCAAGGTATGGGCAATGAAAGAACCTTACTCTCATCAGAATTGGTTTAAGAGGGAATAACTTACAACACTCCATTAATTATACAAATCTATCTTATGGTAAAATAAAGCAAGAGGGGGAAAAATAAGAGGGGGATAATAGAAGGGAGGGCAGATTTGTAGAGTCGTCAGAAGTAGTCAGAAGTAGTCAAAAGCAAAGCATTTTCAGGAGGGACAGCATGAAAACAGTGAATAGAACAAACAAGGGAAACAGCTTAGAAAGAAATACAGTTAGCAATAGTTACGAGAAAAAATTTTGAAGCAGATTTCTCTGATAAAGGCCTTATTTTTTCAAATATGTTTTGATCTGGGGGTGGCTGGATGGTGCAGTGGATAGAGCACCTGCCCTGGACTCAGGAGTACCTGAGTTCAAATCTGGCTTCAGACACTTAATAATTACCTAGCTGTGTGGCCTTGGGCAAGCCACTTAACCTCATTGCCTTATACAAAAAATTAAAAAAAACACCAAATATGATTTGATCTGAGTCAAATTTATAATAAGTCATTTCCTAGGTGAGAAATGATAAAATACATATGAACATTTTTTTTTCAGAGGAAGTAATCAAAGCTATCTATCTATCTCTTAGTCATATTGCTTTCTTTCAGGGTGAGGGGTAGAGAAGGGAAGGGGGGGAGAAAAATTCAAAACTCAAAACCTTACCAAAAAAGATTGGTGAAAGGTATCATTACATGTCATTGGAAAAACAAATAAAAAGATTTTTAAAAAATATTTTATCTCTTATGTCTTCTAGCAAAGATTAGTGAACCCATATGTTTTAGAGGGCATTCTCTGCAGGAACACATTGGAGTAGATGACTTTAGCACTCTTCACAATGAAAAATATTGAATGTACACTTATTAAATGCTTGAATGAAAAAAATATATTTTTTAGAGAGGAAGGCAGGGGCATTTTGTTATAGTCTGAGTAACAGAGACTTTTGTTTTAATAAATTATAAGAAAATAACTTTTGCCAAGTTACTAATTTTCATGGCTATCCCATGTCTATCCCCTTTTGAGTTTTTGTTCAATACTGGAGCCCATCCAGTCCCTCCTTTACAATACTTTTGTACTCATTTAATTTTATCAATGAAATGTGTTACTGCTGAGCTTTCTTTAATTAGGTGATTTTCTAATCATACCTATTAGGATCCTGTCTCTTCCTCTGCCTTGATCCAACTTCTCTGGGGAAAAATATCTTAATGTCTCCTTTTACCATCCAAACAAGATAAGCTTCATCTTGTTTTCTGCCTGAATTAATCCAAACAAATTAAAGATATAAGCAATTTAGACATAAACATTGACCATGTAATTGCAGCAAGTTTTGATATTTCTTCTTATAATTGGAAACTACCTAGTTGGGTCATTATCCCTTTTTTCCGTTCATAGTCACTTAGCTCCCTTTCCTAGTTCATAGCTCAGTCCAATTAGCCTATCACTCTCCTTAAGCTAATATCGAAATCACAGTTTCTTCTTTTTTTCCTTTTTTTGCACATTATAGTGAGATTTTATTTTTCCAAATACATGTAAATATAACTTTTATCATGTAATTTTGTAAGATTTTGAGTTGGAAATTTTCTCCATCCTCCCTTCCCCTTCACCCTCCCCAAGATTTCAAACAATCTGATATAGGTTATAAATGCACAGATATGTAAACATACTTTATCATTATTCGTGTTGAGAAAGAAGAGACAGAACAAAAGGGAAAAGTCACAAGAAAGGGAAAAAATGAAAACAATATGCTTCAAATTACATTCAGACTCCATTGTATTTTTTATACATATGAAAAGCATTTTCTATCATGATACCTTTGGAATTGTTTTGGATCATTGTATTACGGAGAGCTAACTAAATGTATTATAGTTGATTGTGTGCAATGTTGCTGTAAGTGTGTACAATTTACCCGGTCCTGTTCATTTCACTCAACATCTCAGTTTTTTCTTCTTTAGAAGACTTATACATTTTCTTTCCAGCGACTAAAGCATATTTGTACATATACATAATAGAAACACTTAGAAACACCTTAACACAGAGATCTTTCTGTATTTTCTTGGTTATATTTGATTACACCTATGACCCTAAATAGAAATTGGTAGATCTAAGGAAATTTAGGTATTTAAGAATGTTTAATGTACTTTAAACCTATTACAATGAATATCTAACAGCAAGTTTTGTAGTAGATAGCAAAGTAGATATTAATCAGAAGGGGAATCACTAAACAAATCATACTATATGAATCTAATAGACCATCACAATGCTGTAAGAAAAAAAATTATTTTGATGAATGGGGATAAACAAGAAATATTTTACATATGTTATAGAACAAAGTAAACAGAACCAGGAAAATGTACATGTTGACTACAAAAAATTTCATGGAAAAAATCAAAAAGATAACAATAAAAATGAAGTTATAAATTGGAAAGAAAATTCATGATCCGATAGAAAGACTATGAGAAGACACATCAACACTCTTTGCACATTTGGAAGTTTTTTATATGGGCATTCTGCATAATTCAGATCTTATATATGCTGATTGATTATCTATTTTTTCCTTTTCTTTTTTTAAAATTATTTGTTAAAATATATTTCTGTGATCAAGGAGGATGAATACTGGAAGATATAAATGTTGATGATATAAAATATGTATTAAAACACAGAATATATTAAAAATTGTGAACTAAAATTTTCAATGGAACTAAATTAATGAACCTATTAATACAGTAGGGAAATCCCTTTAAAATAAAACTTCATTCTGCAGAAAGAGCAATGTTCTTAATCTCCTTAAAAGGTAGAACAGAATATAGGTCTTACACTTCAGACATTACACTTTTGATGGTTGATTTGACTCTTGATTTAAATTAGAGTTCACAGTCTTTGTTGTAGTCATATATTATAAAATATTTAACTAAGTTCAACTCTTGAGCATTAATATAATTTTTTTCTTACATTCAAAATGACATTTTCTTAAGTGATTGTAACCAATATTCATCAAAGTATATCCTAGAAATTTTCTTCCACCATCACGAGGGCAAGAAGGATCTGTTATGGCAGTATTGTTAATGAATATAATGGATATTGGGGAATATTTCCAAAAAATTCATTTTCATTGACTCAGAGACTAGGTATTTAGTATAGATAATGCAAGTGCTTGGCAAATACCATGGTTATGGAAACAAAAAAAAAGGAATACAAAACAAAACAAACAAACATGCACAGACATTTTTCTTCAGAACTAGGTGACTCTCATCATCAGGTTATTATGAGATAGGCCTTGGGATGTAAAGCATAAATGATAAGCCAGGAGCAAAAGGGAAAGATTACATGAGGGATATAATAGATAGTAGATCATAAATAAATAAGGTCAGCAAGATGGACAAGAAATAGAAAAGCTGTGGACAGAACCGAGGAAGTTAAAGAAAACTCAGGAACTTCCTTAGGCTCTACCAATCTTCCCAAGATACTACATTAATCAAGCCTCTAATTTGATTCTGGAATAACAGGACACACACAAAAAGAGATTGAAGAATTCCCACTTATCTATGTTAGATATCTGGAAATGATTCAACGAGACATCAAAAGTCAATCAAGCAAAATAAAAAAAAAAATAGAAGCAAATGTGATATACCTCATTGGAAAAACACCTGATCTGGAAAATAGATCTAGAAAAGAGAACTTTAAAATTATTGGATTGCCTAAAAGCCATGATCAAAAAAGGATCTGGACAACAGAAATCAACAAGAAAAACTATCCCGATTTTCTAGAACAAGAAGGTAAAATAATCACTGAAAGTATCCATCGATCGCCTCCTGAAAGGAATACAAAAATTAGTATACTAAGAAAAATTTTAGCCAAATTCTAGAGTTATCAGATCAAAGAGTGAACATTGAAGGAAGCCAGAAAGAAAAATTCAAATATCAAGGAACTATAGTCAGCATTATGTAGGACTTGGTAGCAACAGCATTAAATGATCTAAGGATCAAGAATATGATATTCTAGAAGGCAAGGGAACATGGTTAACAACAAGATTCAACCAGAAAAATTGAGCATAATCTTTCACTTAAGAAGATGGACATTTAATGAAATGTGGTTTTCAAATTATCAGGACAAATCATACCAGAGGTGAATAAAAAATTGAATCTTCAAACACAAGACTCAAGTGATATATAGAAAAAGGAAAACAGGAGAAAAGAAAAAGTGTTTTCAATTGGATTAAATTGGTTATATATTGACTTGGAGAGAGAATATTTATAGTTCTTGAGAAATGCATCTCTATTGGAGGGAGTATACTTTTGAAAGAAGGTATAGACATTAGTTGGTTTTGAAGGGATGCTATGAAAAATTAAGACTTGGTAAAAAACACTTGTGCTGGACTGGAAAGAAAGAGAAGGCATAATGGAGAAATCATGTCACATGAAAATGTACAAATGACCAATTAAAAAAGAGGAAAAGAAAGAAGGGGTGAGAATTGCTTGTCTCCCTTTGATTGAATTTGACTCAGATTGGTTATAACACATACAATGAGTTGGGTTTAGAAACTTTTCTTACTCTGCAAAGATTTATGAGAAAATAGGGGAAAGGAAAGAAGGGGCTGATAAAGAGAGGTTCAATTGAGGGGGCAGAGATCAGAGGCAAAACCTTGATAAGGAGGGAGAGAGTGAAAGGAGAAAGTACAAAGAGAGAGAGAAGACATGATGGCAGGTAATTCAGAGTTAGCAATCCTAGTTGTTAATGAGAATGGGAGGAAATCTCCCACAAAATGGAAGCAGATAGCAGAATATATGTAAAACCAGAATCCTACAATATTTTGTTTACAATTGAAGCATAGAGGTACATAGAGTGCAAAGGTAAAAGATGGGAGCAGAATATGTTATGCCCTAATTGAAGGGGAAAATGAAGGAATACCAATCCTTATCTCAGACAAAGCAAAAGCAACAAAAAATCTCATTAAAAGGGATAAGGAAATAAACAACATCTTCCAAAAAGTTATGATAGCAGATAAGAATAATGAAATATTCAGTAAGTTGTGCAGCATCCAAATTCTTTTTTTATTTTAAAATTTAATTATTTATTTTCATTCATTTGTATGTGTACATTTCCAAGTTACAAAATTTCCCTCCTCCTTCCCCTCAGTAGGGAAGCATTTGACACATATATATTTTGTTAAACATATTTTAAAATTAGTAATTTTTGGTCTGAGGAATTAAGATTGAGGGAAAGAGATAATTTTATAGTACATAAGATTTGAGAGGTTCGGAGTATTTTTCTGGGTGTTTTGTTTTGTTTTGTTTTTCTTCCTCTGGTTGGGGATAATATAGCCCATAATCAGTCAAATACAGTTGTCCTTGCTTTCTGGAATGCTGGGAAGAGCAGCTTCCATCAGAGTTGTTCATCTTATAATGCTGATGTGTACGTGGCTTTCTTGGTTCTACTCCCTTTGGTCAGCATCAGATCCCATAAGTCGTTCCATGCTTCTCTAGAGTCCAACCATTTATAATTTCTTATAGAACAATAGTATTCCATAGTATCCATGTACCATGACTTGCTTAGCCATTCCCCAATTGGTGAGTATTATCTCAATTTCAAATACTTTGTCAATACAAAAAGAGCTGCTATGAATATTTTGAAACATGTAAGACTTTTTCCATTTTTATAATTTCTTCTGGATATAAATCTAGAATTGTAATTGCTGGGTCAGAGGATACAGTTCCATATAGTTCTCCAGAAACATGTTCTTGCAGTCTTTAGGTGGCAGGGCTTAGACTTTGTTTTCTTCTGTTGAAGGTGTTTTTATCTTCCTTGTTACTTATGAGCATTTTCTTTGTATTGTTTGCTGTTGTTTACAATCTATTTTTTTTTTTACTTTTGATGCTTTATTAAAATGGGGTTCTACTCTCATATCGTACAATTTCTTCTGGATATAGAACTAGAATTGGAATTGCTGTGTCAAAGAGTATGAACAGGTTTATTGCTCTTTGGACATAGTTCCAATATTGCTCTTCAGAATGATTGGATCCATTCACAACTCCACCAGAAACACATCAATGTTCCAATTCTCTGCGCATTCATTCCAACATTGGTCATGTTCCCTTTTTCTCATCTTGGCTAATCTAATAGGTGTGAGATGATGCTTCATTTTATTTTACTTTGCAGTTCTCCAATCAATAGTGATTTGGAGCATTTTTTTCATATGATTTATATATATATATATATATATATATATATATATATATATATATATATATCTTTAATTTCTTCGAAAACTGTTCATATCCTTTCACCACTTTCAATTGAGATATGACTTATAACCTTACAAATTTGATGCAGTTCTCTCCATATTTTAGAAATTAGAACTTTATCAGAACTCCTGCTTCTGAAGATTGTTTCCCAGCTTTCTGCTTTCCTTCTAATTTTGGCAGCATTAATTTTATTAGTGCAAAAACTTTTCAATTTAATATAGTAAAAAATCATTCATTTTTGAGGTTTATAATGTTCTCTACTTATTGTTTGGTCATAAATTTATCCCTTGTCCATAGATCAGATAGATAGAATATTTTTTGTTCTATTAATTTGTCTATGTATGGCTTTTTATGTCTAAATCCTGTACCTATTTTGACCTTATTTTGATATAAGGGGTGAGATATGGATCTATGCCTAATTTTTGCCATGCTAATTACCAGTTTTCCCAAAAATTTTAGTCAAATAGTGATGTTTTATCCCAGAAGCTGATTTCTTTGTGTTTGTCAAATAGTAGATTGCTGTAGACATTTATTGTAGTTACTTTTGAACCTATCTTAATCCAATGACCCATTTTCTATTTCTTTACCAGTATCAGGTAGATTTGAGGACTTCTGCTTTATAAAATAGTTTTTGATCTGTTAGAGCTAGGCTAGCATCCTTTACATTTTTTCCCATCAGCTCCCTTTCTATTCTTGCCCTATTGTAGCTCTAGATGATTTTTCTTACTAATTATTCTATCTTAGTAAAGTAGTTATTTGGTGGTTCGATTAGTATGGCACTGAATAAATAATTAAATTTGGGTAGACTTTTCATTTTTATTATATTAGCTTGACCTAACCAGGAACATTTGACATTTTTCCGTTTATTTAGATCAGCCTTTACTTGGGGGAGGAGTGCTTTATAATTGTGTTCACACATTTTCTGGGTATTGTCTTCAGAGTTAGAATCCCAAGTATTTGAGGTTGTCTACAGTTATTTTAAATGGAATTTCTCTTTCTATCTCTTGTTTTTAGACTTTGTTGTTCATATATAGAAATGCTGATAATTTGTGTGTGTGTTTATTTTATATTCTGCAACTTTGCTGAATTTGTTAATTGTTTCAAGGAGTATTTTAGATGATTTTCTCACATTCTTTTGGTATACCATTATATCATCTGCAAAGAGTGAAAGTTTTGCTTCCTCATTGCCAGGTCTGATTCCTTCAATTTCTTTTTCTTTTCTTATTGCTACTGCTAACATTTCCAATACTATATTGGAATACTATAGGTATCCTTGTTTCATTTCTGAATTTATTGGAAATGTTCTTTGTCTATTCTCATTGAATAAAATATTTGTTGATAGTTTTAGATAGATAGATACTATTTATTATTTTAAGGAAAATTCCATTTATTCTTAAAAGTTCTAGTGTTTTTAATAGGATAGATGTATTTTTTTCAAATATTTTTTCCACATGCAATTGAGATAATCATAAGATTTCTGTTGGTTTTTCTATTGATATGTTTAATTATGTTGAGTGTTTTCCTAATTTTGAACCATCCTTGCCTTTCTGGTATAAATCCAATATGATCATAGTGTGTTATTCTGGTAATAGCTTGCGGTAGTCTTATTGTTAAAATTTTAATTAAGATTCTTGTATCAATATTCATTAGGCAGATTGGTCTATAATTTTCTTTGTCTGTTTTGGTTCTTCTTTCTTTAGACATCTGTATCATATTGGTGTCAAAATGGAGTTTGACAGAACTCCTTCCTCTCCTATTTTTTAAAATAGTTTATATGGAATAGAATTTAATTGCTTTTAAATGTCTGATAGAATTCACTTGCAAATCCATCTGGACCTGGAGACATTTTTCTTAGGGAGTTTATTGATGGTTTCTTCCATTTCTTTTTTTCTGAAATGGGGCTATTTAAGTAATTTATTTCCTCTTCTGCTAATCTGGGCAGAATTTTGGAAAGATTGATCCACTTCACTCAAGTTACACAATTTATTGACTTACAGTTCAGCAAAGTAGATATAAATTATCTCTTTAATTTCCTCCTCTTTGGTCATTAATTCACTCTTTTAATTTTTAATAATGGTAATTTGGTTATCTTCTTTCTTAATTTTTAATCAATTTAGCCAGAGGTTTGTCTATTTTATTGACTTTTTCTTAAAACCAAAATCTTAATTTTATTTTTGAGATCAATGGTTTTCTTGCTTTCAGTTTTATTAATCTCTCCCTTGATTTTCAGAATTTCTAATTTGCTGTTTATTTTGAGATGTTTTCTTTAGAATTTTTTAGTTGCATATCCAATTCATTGATCTACACTTTCATTATTTTATCCATATAAGTATTTAGTGATAACATAAAGTTTCTCTCAAAACTGTTTTGACTGCATTCCATTAATTTTGCTATGATGTCTTGTTATTTTCATATTCTTGGATATGATTATTGATTATTTCCATTATTTGCTGTTTGATTCACCCATTATTTAAGAAAAAAGTTATTTAATTTCCTATTAGTTCTTGGTGTATTTTTTCCCTGATGCTTTATTGCATGCAGTTTTTATTGCATCATCATCTCAGATGTGTTTATTCATTGTTTCTGCCTTTCTGTATTTGATTATAAGGTTTTTGTGTCCTAGTATATGGTCAGTTTTGGTGAAGCTGCCATTTACTGCTGAGTCTATCATATCTAAGTTTTCTAGGTTTTCATTCACCTTCTTCCTTCTTATTCATTTTGTTGTTATATTTATCTTGTTCCAAAAGAGGGAAATTGAGTTCTCCCATTAAGTTTTGGTTTCTATTTCTCCTTGAAATTCACTCAGCTTTTCCTCTAGGAATCTGATGCTACTCCACTAGGTACATTCATGTTTAGTAATGATATAGCTTCATTACCAATGGTGCCTTTTAAGAAGATGTAGTTTCCTTCCTTATACCTTTTTTTAGTTTTTTTTGCAAGGCAAATGGAGTTAAATTGCTTGCCCAAGGCCACACAGCTAGGTAATTATTAAGTGTCTGAGGCCGGATTTGAACTCAGGTACTCCTGACTCCAGGACCAGTGCTCCATCCCCTACACCACCTAGCTGCCCCTTTCCTCATACCTTTTAATGTTATTGATTTTTGGTTTTACTTTGTCTGAGATTAGAATTACTATCCCATATTTTTTTCCCTTCAGTTGAGGTATAATATATTTTGCTCCAACCTTGTACTTTTACCTGTGTTCATCTCTTTGCTTCAAATGTGTTTCTAGTAAACCATATATTATAGGATTCTGGTTTTTAATGTATTCTATTCACTTCTATTTTATGGGACAGTTCATCCTATTCTCATTTATGGTTAAGATGACTAATTCCGTATTTCCCTCCTGCTATCTTTCTCCTTTTATATTTATTTCTTTCCTTTTCCTTATTCCTCTTAACCAATATTTTATAACCTTTCCCCTTTGACTTTTCTTTTAAAAAATTAACTTTCAGTTTATTTTCACTTTTCCCTTCCCTTCCCTTTATCAGTCCCTTCTTCCCTTATATTTCCCTTCCCTAGTTCTCCTCTTCCCTGTATATTAAGTTAGATTTTTAAACCCAAGTGGGAATATTTCTTATTCACTCACTGAATGAAAAATTTTGAATAAAATTTTACTCAGTATTGACATTCTCCCTTATTTCCATTTAAAATTATAAATCTTATATGCCTCATCCCTTGTTTTTATTTATCAGTCTAATATTTTTAATCAGGCATCATCAATCACAGTTTGATTATTTGATTCCTTGATAAGTTCCTATTGTTATCAAGATATCATCACAGATTGTTTACTTGATTGCTTGATAAGCAGCATTGATTCAAACTGCATCAATTTACAATTATAATCATTTTTACCTTATCCCTTTTTGAAGTATCTTTCAAGTACACACAATCCTCCTCAGGAGTCAAAGTATCATCCAAAGCCATATCATTTCTTGAACTATTTGTGCCACTCCCCCCAGGACAATTGTCTCTCCCACTTTACCTTCCCTCCTCACTCAGGATACTTAACCCTTTTTAAATGAAGCACAGGCTAACTGAAATCCTAATCCAATTAACTGAAAGAATCTTGAAGATCGATTAAGTATATGGAGCTTCTGGAGGTCTCACCTGTGAATCATTGTCTCACTTCCTCCCAGTTTATGATGCCCTCATTAGACAAGGTGCTAAACCTTGTGATTAAAGTGAGTCAAAATATAATGAGACACTGAAATTAAAGTAAACACCCCAGCTTTGTTTTCGGGGCTTTTTGTATCAAATCATAATGATGTTATCTTGGATTTCTTCAATTGAGAGGCAAGACCCAATTATATGTATGTCCTTTAGGTTCATTATTTTTGATTATATTCTACTCTGTAATAATCGTTAGAGAAGTATTGTTCTAAAAAATTAGAAGTAGTGTTATATCTTCCCTTTAAGGGTTGAATACAATTTGATTGCTGACCAACAATTGTTTAAAATGGTTTTGTTTTTTCTGTCCCTCATTCATTTACCTTTCTTATATAACTCTTCAGCTTTGTATTTGGTGATTGAATTCTCTGTTCCGTTCTGGTCTTTGTGTCAGGTAATTCTGTAAGTCTTTTTTTTTTCATTGAACCTCCACCATTTTCCCCTGACAGCATATGCTGAATTTTATAGAGTAGTATATTCTGGGTTGTAATCTCAAGTCCTTAGTAGCTCTCTGAAATATGCTATTCCAGTTTTCTGATCCCTCAATGATGAGACTGATAGTCCTGTGTTAGTCTGATTGAGTTTCCTTTGTATTTGAATTGGTTTCTTTATGCTGCTTGCAATATGCTCTCCTTTATTTGAAGGTTCTGGAATTTGGCTATTATAGTCCTTGGTGTTTTTATACTGGAGTCTCTTTAGGGAGGGATTCTGTGGATTCTTTCAATTGATATTTTGTTATCTTGTTCTAGTAGATTTGGGCTGTTTTCCCTCATAATTTCCTGCATGATGTTTTCCAGGTTCTTTTGTTGATCCAAGCTTTTGAGTAGTACAATGTTTGTAGATTATCTCTTCTGGATCTATTTTCCAGGTCATTAGTTCTCTCCAGAAGATACTTTTCATTTTCTTCGATTTTTTTAGTCTTTTTATTTTCCTTGATACAATCTTGTAATCTTCTAGATTCATTGGTTTCTAATTGCTCAGTTCTGATTTTTAGGATTTTATTTTCTTCAATTACCTTTATGTTTCCTTTTCTAGTTGGTTATTTTTACTTTTATTGGAGTTGATTTATTTGGTCAACTTTTCACAATTTTCCTGTATAACTTTCATTTCTTTTTCCAATATTACTTCTTCCTCTCTTCTTTGATTTTTAAATTCTTTTTTAAGCTCTTCAATGAGTTTTTATATTTGAGACCAATTTATAGAATTATTTGATACTTCCTCTATGAGTGATTTTTCATTACTTTCTTCTTCAGATATGGCATTGCTGTCATCTTTGTCTATAAATTAGTTTTCTATACTGAGCACTCTTTTAGCTTTTTTTTCATCTTTGTTGTTTTAGTACTGGGCCTGAGGTAATGGATTATAAATCCAAGTTTTTAGTTTGCTGAGGTTGGAGTCTGGTCCCTTGCTTATTGTTGGTCATGATGTTTCCTATGCAAAGCAGGACTTCCCTTTGCAGACCAGTTCTTGCCTTTTTATCCTCCTTTATGTCCAGTTTTGACTTAACAGTGGATTGTTCTTGCCCCAGTCCTGCTGTTTAACCCAATAATTTCAGGGTTCAGACTTTTCTTGGGGTTGGGATCCTCCCTACTTTCTTGTTATCCACCTGCCAGGACCTCTGTAATTATTAAGCTGTTGGGACCTGGATTGAACTGTGGCTAAAAGCCTCCTGCTGGCTTTCCCAGTCTCTAGCCTCGTGAACTTTACCTCTTTTCCCCTGAAGAGACAGCCTTCACTGAGGATCCTCCATGAGGTTTACAATTGGTAACTTCTTTGAATCTTCTCTTGTTCTTGGTGGTATCCGTGGTGTTAATGTCAGAGTAGAAGGTTCATTTATCTTTGGTAGGGTAAAGATCCAGGATGCTGTTAACTTCACACTGCCCTCTTGGCTCTGTCCTAGATGTTTCCCCAATTTTTTTTGATTATTTTATTTTTCCACATACATGTTTTGAAAATTATTCAATATTCATCCACATATATATTTATGAGTTATACATATTTCTTCCACTATTCTTACCCACTACCATTCTCTTAGTAGTATATGTACATATGTATATACATACATATATATATGTATATATATACATATATATATATATATATATATATATATATATGACTAAAGGTAGGTAAAGAAAGAAAACCATGGAATGGGAAGCAAAAACATGAGAGAGAAGATTTTTAAAAGTTAAAATAGTATTCATTCAGATTCATTATGGTGGATTTTTTTTTGGCTTGTTCTGTTTTGTTTTCCACTGGATGCAGATGGTATTGTCTGTAACAGGACTGTGAATTCCTGAGAGGAGCTGCATCAATAATAGTTGGTCAATTCCCAATGTGTTTCCTAATGTGTAGAAATTTCTCTCTGTTCTTCTCCCTTAACTCACACTTCTCTAAAGTTTGATCATTTATGGTTTCTTATAGAAATAAAGAACTCCATAACATTCATATACCATGACTTCTTCATCCATTTTCCCAATTGATGAGCATTCTTTCAATTTCTAAATCTTTGCCATTACAAAAAGAGCTGCTACTATAAATACTTTTGAATATGTGGGACTTTTACCATTATTTTACTTTTTATGGATATAGACTCAGTATTGGTATTGCTGAATCAAAGATTGTATGATTAATTTTATTGTTCTTTAGACATAGTTATATATTATTCCTCAGAAAGCTTAAATCATTTGACAACTTCACGAACAAGGCATTAATGTCCCAATCTTCCTACAACCTCTGTAATTTTGATCATTTTCCCTTTTAGTCTTCTTAAGCAATCTGAAATCTATGAAAGGGGTATCTCATAGTAGTTTTAAATTGCCTTTCTCTAAAAGCTATGATTTGGACCATTTATCACATGATTATTTATGGCTTTAATGTTCACTTGAAAACTGACTTTTTATATCCTTTGACAACTTTTCATTTGAAGAATGACTTTTAAACTTATAAATTTTATTCAATTTTCTTTATATTTTAGAAATGAAATGCTAATCAGAGTCCCTAACTGTGAACATTATTTACAAGTTTTCTGTTTTCCTTCTAATCTTGGCAGATTTTCAATTTAATATAGGCAAAAATCATCATTTTTGCTATTTATAATGAACTCTATATCTAGTTTGGTCATAAATTTGACCCTTTCAGAATATTTCTTTTATTTCTAAATCCTGTACCTTTCATTGGTATAGGGTATGAGATGTAGGTATATAACTACTTTTTACCACAGTATTCTCCAGTTTTCCAAGTAGTTTTTGTCAAATAATGAGTTTTAATTTGAGAAACTAATGCCTTTGGTTTTGTCAAACAATAGATCTTTACTTCAGTAATTGTTGTACCTATTCCAATTCATTGATGCATTACTCTATTTCTTAACTAATACCAGGAAGTTTTGATGACTACTGGTATATAGTGTAGTTTAGATCTGATATAATTAGGCCACCTTCCTTTGAATTTTATTTTCATCAATTACTTTGATATTCTTCACCTTTTATTGTTCCAGAAGAATTTGGTAACTATTTTTTCTAGCTCTGTAAAATAGGGTTTTGGTAGTTGGATAGGTATGTCACTGAATAATTAATAAATAGAGTTGCAATTTTTTATTATATTTTATTTATTTATTATATATCATATCATATATTTCCCATATATATTTATATACTTATTATTTTTTATATATTATATTATTATTATATTAGGTTTAAGCATGCAATTTGTATTTTTCCAATTGTTTAGATCTAAATATATGTGTGAGAAAAGTATTTTTTAAAATTGTGTTCATACAGTTTCTGAGTTTGTTTTCTGAGGTTAATAACTAAGTATTTAATTTTGACTACAGATAATTTAATTTGAATTTTCATTTCTAACTCTTACCCTTGGGCTTTGTTGTTCACACATAGAAATGCTTATGTTTTATGTGGGTTAATTTTATATCCTACTACTTTGCTGAAGTTTTTAATTGTCACATTTTTAGTTAATTTTCTATGATTTTCTAACCATGATATCATGGTTAGAAATATAATATTCAACAAAATACTAATCAAGAACTGAAAGGTTTGCTTCCTTAATGAAAATTCTAATTCTGACCATTTTTTATTCTTCTCTTATTGCTAAAGCTAAGCATTTATTATATTATATTGAATAACAGCAATAACTATTTTTGTTTTTGCTTTGTCTGAGATCAGGATTCCTAACTCTGATTAGTATTTCTGCTGATGTATTATATACTTTGCTCTGTTTTCCAGGTTGTTGCTTTTCCTAATAAGTACTTAACATTTTCTTCAATTTTTCATTCTTTTGATTTTGTTTGATAGAATATTGGTACTCATAGAATAATTTGTTTCTATTTGTCTCATTCTAATGTTTAGGGTTTTATTTTCTTCAAATATCATTTTGTTTCCCTTTCCAGTTGGTTCATTTTACCTTTTTTGAGTTGCATTCCCTTATCAGTTGATTTGACTTTTTAGATGAATTGTATTCCATTTTCTGTTGATCATTTTAAATTTTTGAAATGTTACATTCTTTTTCCAGTTGGCTATTATTAATTTTAAAGGAGGTGATTTCTCTGATCATTTTTTCACAATTTTTCTTGGTGGCTTTCATTTCTTTTTTTCCCCCATTTTTCTTCTTCCTCTCTTCTTCTATTTTAAATTCTTTTTTAAAGCATTTCAATGAAGTTTTATATTTGAGTTCAATTCAGGCACCTTTGAAACCTCCCATGTAGGTCATTTGTCACAGCTTTCTTCTTCTGAAATGATATCTCTATCTGCATAGTAGCTTTCTATGTATAGTGCCCATTTTGTTTTTGCTCATTTCGGTTGTTTGAGCTCTGCTCTTGGGGTAAAGGGAGTATAGACAAAAGAGGACTGGGATCTTACTCCTGACTTATCTCTGGACAAGATTGTGACTATGCAACCCAAACTTTGTCTAGGAAGGTTTGTCTCCTCCTTTATGTCCAGGGTCTGCCTATGCAGTGGTTTGTTCCCAACCCAGTCCTGTCTTTCCCCTCAGTGTTTCCAGGATTCAGACTTTGTTTGGGGATTGGACCCTCCTTACTGGCTTGCTGTCTAGCTGCTAGGATCTGTACAACAGTCCACTTGGGCTACACTGTGGCTAAAAGGCTCAGTGGCTTTCCAGCTTTCCCACTCTCCCACCCAGCTGGGTTTCACTGCCTTTTTTTTTAGTGTTTTTTTTTTTTTCTAGGCAATGGGGTTAGATGGCTCGTCCAAGACAACACAGCTACGTAATTATTAAGTGTCTGAGGTCGAATTTGAACAGACACTCCTGACTCATCCACTTCACCACCTAGCAATCCCTACTGCCTCTTTTCCTAGAAGAGACAGATCTTCACTGAAGATCCTCCAGGAGGTCTATAAGTGAAAATGTGTTTCAATATTTTTAGAATTGTTTCTGGCTGGCTACTTGTAAAAATTTTCTCTTGAACTGGGAGCATGGGAATTTGTAATATTCCTGGCAGTTTACATTTTGGAATCTCTTTCAACAGGTGATCAGAATATTCTTCAAATTTAATTTTTCACTCTTGGTCTAGAATATCTGGACAGGTTTCCTTGAAATTTTCTTGAAAGATTATGCCCATTCTCTCTCTCTCTCTCTCTCTCTCTCTCTCTCTCTCTCTCTCTCTCTCTCTCTTTTATTATGGTTTTCAGGTAGTTTAATAATTTTAAAATTATTTCTTTTTGATGTTTTCTTTTTTTTCTTTCTAAAATTTATTCTTAAGTTATAAAATTTCTTTCCACCCTTCCCTCCCCCTCCCCATCATTCAGTTGCAAATAGTCAGGTTAGTGTTGTACATAAATATTTCAATAATTGTGTTTACAGATTAGTAATTTTCAATATGAGGAATCAGGATAAAGGAAAGAGATATATGAGATAATTTTTATAAAGTGTTCATAAGATTCTGAAGGGTTGGGTTTTTTTGGTGAGGGGTTGTTTTGTTTTGTTTTTCTTCCTTTGGATGGGGACAATGTAGTCCACAGCCAGTCTAATACAATTGTCCTGGCTCATTGGACTGCTGAGAGGAGCTGCTTCTATCAACCTTGTTCATCTCACAATGTTGTTGTTATTGTGTACATTGCTCTCTAGGTTCTACTCCTTTTGCTAAGCAGCAGATTCCATAAATTAATCTGTGCTTCTCTTAGAGTCCAACCATTTATGCTTTCTTATAGAACAATAGTATTTCATAGTATTCATGTATTTGTTTCTTTCTCAACAACAATTATCTTTTCCACCTAGCTTTCCTCAGGATATTATAAATAACATCTGGTAAGTTATCATTACATTTGGGAGCATGAAATAACAATGGAAAATAGGAGATGAGTCTCTGGATGCCACAAATGATTATAATTAGGGGTGGTAGTGAGCGATTGTAAGGTCTTAGCTTCACACTTCCACCTAGGTAGAGTAAATGACCACTTAATAGCAGGTTTTATAAGTTCCAAGAAATATAAAGTAGTTTCTTCTTAATACAAAACTCCACACAAAAGTTTCCCCTCCCCTTCACAATTACTGAAAGCATTGTTTGAGTTTCATTAATTTGACATGATAATTTTCCTCTGTTACTATGTATCTGTTTCTATGTCAAATTTACAATCTTTTCAAACTTAAATATTCTAAAGTGAAGATTCTTACTTCTGAAGGAATGTTTTGCTAAAGCCAAAGCAAAACATTACTGAACATGAAGACAGTAAGTGCCTGAAAAAATGGAACATTATCAAATATCACCTGAAGGATGATGTAGATGGAGCTAGGTAAATGGAGGATTCAGAAGAAG
The DNA here is from genome assembly GCF_037893015.1 of Macrotis lagotis. NCBI lineage: Eukaryota > Metazoa > Chordata > Mammalia > Peramelemorphia > Peramelidae > Macrotis > Macrotis lagotis. The sequence continues at coordinate 675,392,050 of NC_133658.1, forward strand.
GAGTGGCACTGTGGTCAAGTTTTCCTATCTTTACAATCTTGCCTCGAAATAGCCCTGTCCAGAGCTCAAAAATTGGAAGAAGAGAGTCTGGAAAAGAAAATTAAATATCTTGGGGATTTAAAGCATCAATATTTAAAAAAGACTTCAGAAGCAAATAAAAAGGGTATTTATTGTTTATAAAATAAGCTTGACCTTCTACAACCATTTCACATCTATCAGCATTGAACTCTGAAAGATACATTTGCTGAATTGGTACAAAGGAATACAAACACTTTAAGCTAACTTGGTCAGGAAACAGACAAATATTTTTAGACTGATGTCAGAGTACTTTGAAATTGTGCACAAAGGAAAGACTATGAATCACTAGCTTGTCTCTTGAATATCTTATTAATAGGCTGAAAACAGATTTCTAGCAGTCACCAGCACCCAAATCATTTTCCAGTTACCCCTAAGTCAATTTCTATTGGTCATGCAGGTAATAGAGCTAACCAACAATGTCTTGTTTTTTTTTTTCTCTTTTATTTTCAAAGGTGGAGCCAGGAAAATGACCAGATTGAGGAGGCAAGCAAGATTCTGATTGAAGCCTAAGACTGGGGGCACAAGTAAATGTCTTATAGAAAAGTTTATCTTTTAAGGACCACCCCAGTTTGCTATATTTGAAGTTCTAAACCAATTTGAGATGACAGGAACCTTGGAAAAATCAAATTTTAAGAATAACTAAAATATATAGAGCTAAAGACTTGACAAAGGTCATGGATCTAGTAAATTTCTGAGTCATTTTTTGAACCCAACAGCTGCTTCACTTTTAATTTAGTTTTCTGACTATACAGTGATGAGTTATTTGCTAGGAATTCACACTTCTAAACTACCTCTGGAGTGGGCTTCTGACACTCCAACACTAACAATCCAGAAGAAGCATCTCGTTTAATTTACTAGTTGGTCCACTGAGTAACCCCAGGAGTACCCAACCCCACTAAAATGGCTTATAGGATTTTCAATACCAAGGATCTACAAACAAGACCCTTCCCCAATAAAATACCCTAGGGAAAACTAACATCTCAAAATGAAAAATAAAAAGACTAGGGCAAAGCAGGATCTGTTTAATGTTATCTTGGTGATAAGGGTATTAGCTCAGAAAAGGAGCACTGAAAGAATGCTATATGTGAACTGTCAAAAAAGAACATGAATTTGTCTCCAGTGCAGAAATATTTCTTAGAAGAGATAAGAAAGGGATTTAAAAATGAAATAGAAAAATTGAGAAAAGAATTACAAGAGAAAATAAGTCATTCAATAGAAAATCAATCCTATTCAAAACAAAATTAACATCTCACAACAAAAAAATGACAGAAGAAAACACATCCTTTAACAATAAATTGGAGAAATACAAAAAAAAAAGAATATAATTTCATTAAAAATACAATTGGACAAATGAAAAAGGATAAGAACTCATTCAAATATAGGACTGACCAAATGGAAAAGGAGATGCCCAAGTTAAATGGAGAAAATTCTTCACTGAAAAATAAATTTGAATCTGTGGAAATTAATGACTTCATGAGACATCACAAATCTGATAAACAAATTGAAACAATATTATGGACAAATCCCAGAATGATCAGATCAAAGAGAAAATCCTACAAGTAGCTAAAAAGAAAAAAAAATCAAATACCAAGGAGTCACAGTCAAAAGTAAGGATCGAAGGGTCTGGAATATGATTTTGTGGAGAGCAAAGGAACTTGGATTAGAAATAAGAATCCATTATCCAGCAAGCCTGAGCCTTCTCTTTCAGGGGAAAAGGCTGATATTTAATGAAATACAAGACTTCTTAAATTTTCTGATAAAAAGATCAGAGTGAAACAGAAAATTTGATCTTCAAAAAGTATGTTTACGAGATACATGAAAAGGTAAAGAAGGGAAAAGAAAAAAAATGTTATCCAATTTAGCTGGTTGCATTTTCACCTGGGAGTAAGTTTCTCATTAAATTTTAGAATCATAACTATATTAGTAGGAATATACTTGGACTGCATTGTATGAACATTCATGGTATGTCTGTGATTTTGATGGAATATTTTATAAAAAAGATATTTCATTTAAAGGAGGGATTGTAAAGAGATGGGAGGAAGGGGAACTTTGAAAGAAGTGAATTATGTCTCATGAAGAGGTGCAAAAGGACTACTGCAACAGAGGTAAAGGGGAGGAGGTGAGAACTGCCTGAATCTTACTTTCATTAGATTTGATTAAAAGAAAGAATAATACACACACTTATTTGAGCTTAGAAATTTATCTTACCTTTCAAATATTAGGAGGGGAAACAGGTGGAAGGGATGGAAGTACTGATAGAAAAGAGGAAAGGAAGAAGGGGAAAAGGGAAAGGGAAAGTAAAGGGAGGGTGCTAGACTGAAGGTGAAAAACACATTGAGGGAGGTGTATAAGAAGCAAAATACTGGGCAGAAGAAATAAGGAGATAGAAGGGGAAAATATTAACAGAGCTAAGATTGCATGAAGGACAATAAAGAGTTCCTAATTAGAAATGTGAATGTGAATGGGATGAATTCTCAAATAAAACATAAGGAGATTGCAGAATGGAGTAAATATGCTGCTTACTAGAAACACATTTGAATCAGAGAGAGAGAGAGAGAGAGAGAGAGAGAGAGAGAGAGAGAGAGAGAGACATAGATCAAGATAAAAGACTGGAGAGTATATTCTGCTTCAGGAGGAGGGAAAAAAGCAGGAGTAGCAGTCCTTATCTCAGGCAAAGCTGTTGCAAAAATAGGTCTCATTAAAATAGATAAGGAAGGAAAACTATATCCTCGTAAACGATACTAGATATGATGAAATAATTTCAATACTTGACATGTATGCACCAAGCAGTATGGCATACAAATTCTTAGAGCAGAATTTAAATGAGCTACAGGAACACATAGACAGTAAGATGCTACTGATGGGGGAGCTCAACCTCCTTCTCTCAGAATAAGATAAATCTAACCATAAAATAATTAAGAGGGAAGATAAGAAGGTGAATAGGATGTTAGAAAACAGATACAATAGATCTCTAAATAAAATTGAATGGGGTTAGAAAGGAACATAACTTTTTTCCTGCGGTACAATAATTGACTATGTAATAGGACATAAAAACCTGATAATCAAAGGAATAAAAGGAATAAATATTAAATGCATCCTTTTCAAGAACATGATGCAATATAAATCATGTGCAATAAGGAGTTATAGAGAGATAGACCTAAAACTAAATGGAAACTAAATAACTTAATTTTAAAGAATGAATGGTTTAAATTTCAAAACATAAAGAGAATTAATGATTTCCTCTAAGACAATGACAATAATGAGCCAACATACCAAAATTATGGGATACATTCAAAACATTTATTAGGAGATATATTGCATCTCAAAATGCTTACAGTAATAAAATAAAGAGGAAATCAATGAACTGAACATGCAATTAAAAATGCTAGAGAAAGAACAAATTAAAAATCCTTTTTAAATACCAAATTTCAAATTTTGAAAAATAAAGATGAAATTAACAAAATTGAAAGCAAGAAAGCAAATGATATAATAAATAAAACCAAGAGTTGGTCTTATGGAAACGCCAATAAAATAGATAAACCTTTGGTTAATTTGATTACAAAAACGAAGGAAAAAACCAAATGATTAATATCAAAAATGAAAAAAAGGTGAATTCACCACCAATGAGGAGGAAATTAACGCAATACTTCAGAACTATTTTTTCCAAATGTATGCTAATAAATTTGATAATTTAAGTGAAATTGATGAAAATTTACAGAAATGTAAATTGTCCTGGTTAGAAGAAGAGAAAATTAAATACTTAAATGTCACTATCTTAAAAAAATAACTGAACAATCCATCAATGAAATCCCTCAGAATAATCTCCAGATCCAAAAGGATTCACAAATTAATTCTATCAAACATTTAAGGAACAATTGGTTCCAATTCTAACATATTATTTTCTTCGGTATTTTTTTGTACTTCTTTCACCAAGTTGTAGATTTTGTTTTCGTGATTTATCTTCATTGCTCTCATTTCTCCTCCCAATTTTTCCTCCATCTCCCTTAAGTGCTTTTCAAAATCTTTTTTTTTTTGAGCTCATCCATAGTCTGAGCCCATTTTCTGTTTCTCTTGGAGGTTTAGGATACAAAAACTTTGATTTTGTCATCATCTGAGTATGTGAATTGATCGTCCATGGTACTAAATTATTTCTCTATAGTCAGATTATTCTTTTTCTGTTGTTTACTCATTTCCTCAGGCCAAGACCAATTTGTGGCACTTCCAAGGCTTTAGGTTGTTTTTTTTGGGGGGGGAACACCTCACTGGGACTTTCACTCTTCCAAGGTCTTATGCTCTCTTACCTGTGCTTTGATATGTAGATGACCACCCCCTTACTTCCCTCTCTCCTGGAGCTGTAAGGAGGGGTCCTGCTTGGCTACTTAGTATGGAAGCCCAAACTGTAATCTGTATCTGACTGTGGCCTAGCAGCAGAGTCCTATCCTGAGGGAGAGCAGAGAAATCTCTAAAGTCTTCCCTGACCCCCTTACTGTCTGTGGGCTTTGCTCTGGGGGTGTAGGTAGCTTTTTCCAGATTCTCACTGCAGATTCTGTGGTCAGTGCTCTTCACTCTATGCTCATTTTGGTGTAGCAGAATTCTCTTGACAACATATTTTTCCTCATCAGTGACAACTTTGGATTAGTTCACAGCTCCACCAACAATAAATTAGTGTCCCAGATTTGCCACATCCCTTCCAACATTTATCATGGTCCTTTCTGATCATATTGACCAGTCTGAGAGATGTGAAGTAGTATCTCAAAGTTACTTTAATTTGCATTTCTCTGATAAATAAGCATTTAGTAATTTTTCAAATGACTATGTATCACTTTGATTTCCTCATTTGTAAATTGCCTTTGCATATCCTTTGACCATTTGTCAATTGGAGCATGGCTTGTTATTATGAAAATTTGTTGCAGTTCTCCATATATTTTGGAGTCCTTTTTCAGAAATACTAGCTGTAAAAATTTTATCCCAATTTACTATATTTCTTTTGATGTTGGTTACAGTGGTTTTGTCTGTTCAAAAGCTTTTTAATTTAAAGTAATCAAAATTATGTACCTTGTTTTTAATGATGTACTCCATATCTTCCTTTGTCATAAACTGCATTCTTTTCCAGAGATCTGATGGGTAAACTATTCCTTGATTTTCTACTTTGCTTTAATATTGTTTTTTATGTCTAAATTCTGTATCCATTTGGGTCTTGTATTGGTATAGGGTGTGAAGTGTTGATCTAATTTAAGTTTCTTCCATACTAAAGTCTAATTTTTGCCAACAGATATTGTCAAAGAGACAGCTATTATCCCCATAGCTGGACTCTTTGGGTTTATTAAACAGCAGAAAACTATAATCATTTCCTGCTATTGCACCTAATCTATTCCATTCATGCACAGTTCTATTTCCCATCCAATACCAGAGATTTGATGACTAATGCTTGACAATACAATTTTAGATCTGGTAAGGCTAAGCCACCTTCTTTTGCCCTTTTTTTTACATTGAATGCCTGGAAATTCTTGACTTTTCATTTCTCCATATCGACATACAAGTTTTTCTGACTTATTAAAGTAATTTTTTGGAGTTTTGATTGATAAGGACACTAAACAAGTAGTGCAGCATTGGTAGACTTGTCATGTTTATTATATTACCTCAAACTATCCATAAACATTTGATGTTGGCCCAGTTATTTAAATCTGATTTTTACTTCCAGCCAAGATGGTGGAGAGAAGACAGGCACAGTTCTAAAATCTCCTGATCTCTTCCCCATCTATCACATGAAACAAACCTCTTAAAAGAAATTGGCCCCACAAAACTCAGAAAGAAAACCAGGAAAAGGAAAATCTACCTCAGGATTTGTCTCCGGCAGCAGCTTTGTCTGAATTCCTGCCGGTGAGCCTGGGCTCAGAGGGAGGATCTGCCCCAGATCAGCCAGATTAACAGCTGAATTGGAACTGGGAGTCCAAGGGCCTGAGAGCCAGATCTACTGGATCAGCAGTGGGGCTGGAACACAAGGGCTTTGGTCTGAGGGGGAGCAGAGGCACTGGTATTGGTGCTGTCCCACTGAACTTTGGGCACGGGGCTCGGGGGAGAGTTCTGGTGCAAGAGAGCTGCAGGACACCATCCTGGGCTCCTCTGGTCCCATTACAACTCAGACCTCCTCCCAAACAAACAAATGCAAACTACTTATCCCTCAGGCCCAGGTGTGTGAGCAGAAGAACCATCCCAGCTGAGGAATGACCTCAGGCCAGGGAAAAGCCCACCATTCATTGAAGGCAAAAGAATTCAATAGCTCCAACTCCTCCCTTCAAGCAAAGAGAGAAGGCCTAAGCCAAGGTTACAGACACTCCAGAGAAAGCAACCAACACCTCCTACTGGCCAGCCAGAGAAACTGCACTCAGGGAGTAAAGCCTTTAGCGATCTCAAGCCCCAGTGAACCAGCCCTCCCAAAACTCAAGGTCTTAGCAAAATGAAGAAGGATCAGTGGAAAGGTGGATCCATAGAAAAATTCCTGGAAGCGAAATACCCTAACTCAGAGAGACCTGGAAACTCTGAGGAAAATACAATCTGGTCTCCAGCACAGAAAGACTTCCTTGAAGAAATAAGGAAGGAGCTTGAAAATTTGGGAGAGACAATTAATACCTTGCAACAAGAAAACAAAACATTAGAAAGTACAATTGGACAAATACAAAAGGAGAATAAATCTCTCAGATCATCAATTGGACAATTACAAAATGAGAATAAATCTCTCACAGCATCAATTGGACCAATAAAAATGAGAACAAATCTCTCAGATCCTCAATTGGACAAATACAAAATGAGAATAATTCTCTCAGATCCTCAAATGGGCAAATGCAAAAAGAAATTAATTCACTCAAAACCTCAATTGGTAAAATTGAAAGCTCTTTCAAAGGTAGAATTGACCAATTGGAAAAATAATTGCAAAAAGGTAATGAAGAAAACTCCTCCCCCAAAACAAGTATGGAGCCTACAGAAACTAATGACACCATGAGACAGCAAGAGTCAGTTAAACAAAATAAAAAAATAGAAAAAATAGAAGCAAATGTAAAATACCTCATCAACAAAACCACTGACCTTGAGAATAGATCAAGGAGAGGCAACCTGAAAATTATAGGACTAACTTAAATCATCGAAGAGAAAAAAAAGCCTGGACTTAATATTACACGATCTAGTGATGGAAAACTGCCCTGATATCATGGAAGAGTACATCGATTCCCACCACCAGAAAAAGATCCTAGAATGAAAGCACCAAGGAATGTTGTGGTCAAACTGAAGAACCATCAGATAAAAGAGAAAATCCTAAAAGCAGCCAGAAAGAAACAATTTAAATATCAAGGAGGCACAGTAAGGATCACTCATGACCTGGCTGCATCAACATTAAGGTATTGAAGGGTCTGGAACGAGATATTTCAAAGAGCAGGGGAGCTTGGAATGCAGTCAAGAATCTACTTTCCTGCAAAGTTGAGCCTTCTCTTCCAGGGAAAAAGATGAACATTTAATGAATTGGAATAATTCCAAAAACTTCTGATGAAAAGACCAGAGCTAAACAGAAAATTTGGACATCAAACAGGAGGTTCAAGAGACACATGAAAAGGTAAAAAAAGGGGGGGGTGGAAAAAGGAAAAAGTAATGCAATCCAGTAAGTTGGAACTGGCTATATCAAAGCATGGGGCGAGGGAAGATTCTCATAAATCTTGAGAACTGTTAACTCTGACAGAGAATACACCTAGCCACAAATGATGGACATTCATGGCCTATCCATGAGACTGCTATCTAAAGGGATGTAACTGGATTTAAACCCACTTGGGAGAAAGACTCTAATAATTCTCAGGAATTTTGACTCTATTCGATAGAATATACTGAACCAAAAGGGACAGACACTCAGAATATTCTATGACTTAGATAGAATGATCTAAAAAACACTACCTCCTTAAAAAGGGGAATAGGATAGAGACTGGAGGAGGGAGGGGATTGAATGGGGTGAATCTCACTACACTAAGAAGTACAAAAAACCTATGGTAAAAGAGGGGAAGAAGGGAGCAGAGGAGAAACACCGGAATCTTCTCATCAGATGTGGCTTAAAGTCAACATACACATATTAAGTTAACTTATAAAGCATCTAACCTTTAAAGTGTTAAAAGGGGAAAATGGGAGGGGGGGATGGAGAAATGGAAGGTGAGTGGGGGAAAAAAGGGGAAATAACAAAAGGAAAGGAAGGGAAAGGGCAAAGAAACAGGAGGGTGTGATATAAGAGGGCAAACACACTGAAGTGGGTGGTATTCAGAAACAAAATACTGGGGAATATGGATAAAGGGGGGAAGGGGGAAAATGCAAACAGAGGGAAGATATCATGCAGGGCAATAAATAATTTGTAATCATAACCTTGAATGTGAATGGGATGAACTCTCCCTTAAAATGCAAGCAAATAGCAGAGACGATTAAAAACCAGAATCCTACAGTATGCTGCTTACAAGAAAGTCATTTGAAGCAGAGAGATACATATAGAGTAAAGATAAAAGGTTTGAGCAAAATATATTTTGCTTCAGCTGAAGTAAAAAAAAAAAACAGGGGTAGCAATCCTTATCTCAGACAAAGAAGCAGCAAAAATATATAGCGTTAAAAGAAATAAGGAAGGAAACTTTATCCTCCTAAAAGGTATGATAGACAATAAAGTAATTTCAATAGTGAATATATATGCACCCAGTTTGAAAGCACCCAATTACTTAGAGGAGAAGCTGAAAGAACTACAGGAAGACATAGACAGCAAAACTCTAATAGTGGGAGACCTCAACCTCCCACTCCCAGCTCTGGATAAGTCAAACCATAAAATAAACAAGAAAGAAGTTAATGAGGTAAATAGATTATTAGAAAAATTAGATATGGTAGACTTATGGAGGAAACTGAATGGGGATAGAAAGGAATATACTTTTTTCTCTGCAGTACGTGGAACTTATACAAAAATTGACCATGTACTAGGATATAAAAACCTAATGATCAAGTGCAGAAAGGCAGAAATAGTGAATACATCTTTCTCAGATCATAGTGCAATAAAAGTTATATGTAATACTGGGCCAACGAGAAATAGACCCAGAACAAATTAGAAACTGAATAACCTCATTTTAAAAAACAAGTGGACCAAAAAACACATCTAGAAAGTATTAACCATTTTATCCTAGATAATGATAATAATGAAACAACATACCAAAACCTATGAGATTCATTCAAAGCGACTAACAGGGGATATATTATAGCTCTAATTGCTTACATGAATAAATTGGAGAAAGAGGAAATTAATGAACTAAACATGCAACTAAAAAAAATTAGAGAAAGAACAAATCAAAAATCCCCAATTAAATACCAAATTAGAAATTCTAAATATTAAAGGAGAAATTAATAAAATTGAAAGCAAAAAATATTGAATTAATAAATAAGACCAAAAGTTGGTATTATGAAAAAACCAATAAAATTAATAAACCTCTAGTCAATTTGATTTTAAAAAAAGAAAGAAGAAAACCAAATTGATAGTATCATACATGAAAAAGGTGAACTCATCACCAATGATGAGGAAATTAAAGTAATATTTCGTAATTATTTTGCCCAACTCTATGCCAATAAATATGATAATCTAAGTGAAATGGATGAATATTTACATAAATATGTTTCCCAGGTCAAATGAAGAAGAGTTTAAAAACCTAAACAACCCTATCACAGAAAAAGAAATTCAGCAAGCCATTATTGAACTCCCTAAAACAAATCTCCAGGGCCTGATGGATTCACAAGTGAATTCTAGGAAACATTTAAGGAACAATTGGTTCCAATCCTATGTACACTCTTTGGAAAGATAGGGAAATATGGAACTCTGCCTAACTCTTTCTATGAAACCTATATTGTCAGGAAGAGTTAAAACAGAGAAAGAAAATTATAGATCTATTTCCCTGCTGAATATAGATGCAAAAATCCTAAATAAAATTTTAGCAAAATGATTACAGCAAGCCATCACTAGGATAATACATAATGATCAAGTAGGATTTAATCCAGGAATGCAGGGTTGGTTCAATATTAGGAAAACTGTTAGTATATCCAATTATATCAACAACAAATGTATTATAAACCATATGATCATATCAATAGATGCTGGAAAAGCTTTTGGCAAAATACAGCATCCATTCCTATTAAAAACACTAAAGAGTATAGGAATAAATGGACTATTCCTTAAAATAGTTAGCAGTATCTATTTGAAACCATCAACAAGCATTACATTCAATGTGGAGAGGCTAGAGGCATTGCCAATAAGATCAGGGGTGAAACAAGGGTGCCCATTATCAACACTACTATTCAATATTGTATTAGAAAAGTTAGCACTAGCAATTAGAGAAGAAAAAGAAATTGAAGGAATTAGAATTGGGAAGAAAGAGATAAATCTCTCACTCTTTGCAGATGACAAGATGGTCTACCTAGAGAATACCAAGAAATCATCCAAATAACTACTGGATATAATTAGCAATTTTAGCAAAGTTGCAGGTTATAAAATAAACCCTCATAAATCCTCAGATTGTCTGTATATGTCTAGCAAGAAACAGCAGGAAGAGCTAGAAAGAGAAATCCCATTCAAAGTAACCTCAAACAATATAAAATATATAGAAGTCTATTTGCCAAGACAGGCACAAAATCTTTTTGAAAAAATTATAAAACACTTCTCACACAAATTAAATCAGATTTAAATAATTGGGCAAATATCAACTGCTCATGGATAGGTATAGTTAATATAATAAAAATGACAATTCCACCGAAACTAAATTATCTGTTTAGTGCCCTACCAATCAAAATTCCAAAAAGTTACTTTTACGAGTTAGAAAAAATTGTGAGTAAATTCATATGGAGAAATAAAAAGTTAAGAATTCCCAGGAGCTTAATGAAAAAAAAAAGCTCAAAAGAAGGGGATTTAGCCCTACCCCATCTAAAATTATATTATAAAGCATCAGTCATCAAAACTGTTTGGTATTGGCTAACAAATAGAGTAGTGGACCAGTGCAATAGACTAGGTGTAAAAGCAGGAGATGATTATAGTTATCTGCTGTTTGATAATACCAGAGTCCAGCCATTGGGATAAAAACTCACTCTTTGATAAAAATTTCTGGGATAATTGGAAGTTAGTATGGAAGAAATTTAGATTAGACCAACACCTAACATCCATTACCAAGATAAGATCCAAATGGTTACAGGACATAGACATAAAAAAACAATACTATAAACAAAGTAGAAGATCAAGGAATAGTCTACCTGTCAGATCTATGGAAAGGGGAGCAGTTTATGACTAAGAAAGACTTGGAGAACATCACCTAAAACCAATTAGATGATCTCAATTACATTAAATTAAAAACTTTTGCTTAGATAAAACCAAGGTAACACAGATCAAAAGAAATGTAGTAAATTGGGAAATAATCTTTACAACTAATGATTCTGACAAAGGACTCATTTCTAAAATATATACAGAAAACTGAGTCATATTTTTAAAACAAAAAGCCATTCCCCAATTGACAAATGGTCAAAGGATATGCAAAGGCAATTTACAGATGAGGAGATCAAAGCAGCAATCCATAGCCAATGAAAAAATGCTCTAAATCATTAATTATTAGAGGAATGCAAATTAAAGCTTCTCTGAAGTACCACCTCATACCTCTCAGATTGGCCAATATGACCAGGAATTAAAATGATCATTGTTGGAAGGGTTGCAGGAAATCTGGGACACTACTACACTGTTGGTTGAGTTGTGAACTCATCCAACCCTTCTGGAGAGCTATTTGGAACTACACCCAAAGGTCAACAAAAATGTGTGTACTCTTTGACCGAGCAATACCACTACTGGGTCTATACCCTGAAGAGATGATGAAAAAGAGTAAAAACATTAGGTTTACAAAAATATTTATAGCAGCCCTGTTTGTGGTGGCAAACAATTGAAAATCAAGTAAATGTCTGCAAAGGAGACTGCCATCTGTTTCCAGATAAGGAGCTGTGGAGGTTGAACAAAGTTCAAGGACTATTCCCTTTAATTTAGAAAACAACAGATATCTTATTGTGTGATCTTGTTACCTCTTAGACTTCTTGTCTCTTCTTTAAGGATATGATTTCTCTCTCATCACACCCAATTTGGATCAAGGTACAACATGGAAACAAAGTAAAGACTGACAGAGTACTTTCTGTGTGGGGGTGGGGAGAGGGAAGCAAGATTGGGTGGGGAAATTGTAAAACTCAAATAATATCTTTAATAAAAATAAATTTTAAAAAAAATTATAATTTTATTTGTGTGAGAAGTGTTTTGGAATTATTTTCAAAAAGTTGTCGAGTCTTCCTTGGCAGGTAAAATCACAGGTATTTTATATTGTCTGAGGTTATTTTGAATGGGATTTCTCTTTCTAGCTCATTCTGCTGTTTCTTACCAAGCATATATAGAAATGTTGAAGATTTATGAGGGTTTATTTCATATCCTGCTACTTTGTAAAGTTGTTAATTATTTCTAGTCCTAATGACTTGATCTCACTCATTTCTGATGAAAAAAATTGTATACATATTAACGTGAAAACACTAATTCTGATTCTCCAAGAATAGTCAATGAAGATACTTCTGCTTCAAAATAATTTAGTTTCCATGCAGGTATTATATTTTATGTGGGAACATTTAACTTGTCTTTTGCTTGAGTTCAAATATATTTTGCTATTTTGATTGATAGTGTTTGAAGTGAACAATACATTCAGAAACTTTTTTTTAATCTTTGTTTCTAAAAATTTTTGATGATTGTTTATGTTACATTATCTTCCAAAAACCTCAAGGCTTTCAAATATATGTTCAGAGAAGAAAAATCAGGTTTGAAAATGGCATGAAGGAGATCATTAAAAATCCTTCACATAGTCGTCTTTATTAATGAACAATCAAACATGGTTAAGGGGAAATTGCACACAGCAACTATTCCTCAATCTTGTTAGATAAATATTTGCAGCAATTTTTCCTCCTGCTATTTGGAAAAATAGAAATATCTTTCTAGATTGTTTCTATACATTGTATTCTGGTGAATTATTAACTTTGGTTGTTCACATTCATTAAATTAAATAGATAATTGACATTTTTTTTTGTAGACAAGTATAAGGATTTGCCCAAACAGATTGAAAAAAATACTCTTGACTTCCAATAATATATTATTTTCTCATATTTGAAGGAGTAACATTTGGGAAAACACAAAGTAAGAAACTAAGAACATATTCAGATCTCCTTTCATTATCCAATTGACAATAGTTAGCTGATATCTTCATACCTTAACCATGATATATGTATGTATATGCCCATGTATTTGTAAACATATGCAAATGCCAATTTATGCATATCTGTATATATATATATATATGCTTCATATGTATATATGCCTATATTCTTGTACATACCTGAATGTATGCATTATGCTGAGTAAAAAATACTGAAGACCAGTTGAGATGTTGTCAGTCAGGTACAGAATCAAATATGTATGTTGAAGAAGCCTTGAATATATGCTTGTTGATCCTGTTAATATTAAGAACAAAAAGAACAGAAGTGGTAGTAGAAGTAGCAGCAGCAGCTACAGTAGTAGTAGTAGTAGTAGTAGAAGTAGCAGTTAGTTGCACTGGTATTGTAGTTCTAGTAATGCTATTAGTTGTAGTAGTAGCAGAGGCAGTAGTAGTGGAGTGGTAGTAGTGGTATTATGGGTGGTAGTAGTTGTAGTCATAGAAGTAGAAGTAGTAGTCATCATAACAAAGATTTGTATAGTGCTTAAAGTTTGTGAAGAACTTCACAAATTTTAACTCACATAATCCTCACAGTAACATATATACTATAATTATCCCCAATATACAGATGAGGAAAGTGAAGTAAAATATTGTCACTCAGGGTCACACAGATAGCATCTAAAGTAGGAACCAATCACAGGTTTCTTGCCTCCAAGACCAATATTCTATCTTTATCTGATCATTTATACACAGTGTAAACTATTTTTCAAAGTTTTATTTTTTATTGCATTGATTGCATTTATTGCATAGATTGAATCTGTTTCTGTTTCTGTCTATCCATGTGACTATCTGTATCTCTCTCTCTCTGTCTCTCTCTCTCTCTCTCTCTCTCTCATTCTTGATCTCTAATTTGGCCTCAGACAATTATTATTTGTGTTACCTCAAGCAAATCTCTTTACCTATAGCCATTCACTCAGCTGTAAAATGAGTTAGAGAAGGAAATGTCAAACCACTTTTGTATCTTTTCCATGAAAACCCTAAAAGAGGTTATGAAGAGTCGAATGGAACTAAAACAACTGAACAGAGTAGTCACATATAAATACACACATAAATGCACAAATACACATATTTATACACATATGTACATTCCAAAAATATCTATGGGCATATACATAACTGTGTTAATACCTTTGTTGTTATGTATTTATGGATTGAGACACGTATATATGCATCTCTAATAATACCACAAAATAGCAAATCTACACTAAATCCAATATTTCTCCAATTTCTCTATTTCTATTGCCTATCTTCCATCCTCCAAAACCCCCTTTGAGTCACCTTCCCTTTTCTTTCTTTTACAAGAGCTTTTCCCCTATCTTAGATCTAAGAATTGTTTGGTTTTATTTATTTGCTTCTGTCAAATTCATCTATTTCTAGTCATCTGACTCTAATTCAGCACTTGATTTACTATTCTTCTGATATCTTTTGTGTTCTGATATCTCTTTGTCCAAATTCTTTGCCCTCTAGTTTGTTTTGCCTTTGTAATTAATTGATTGCATTAATTCACTGCTCTGTTTTATTTTTTGCTCTCAAATGCACAGTAACATCTTTTACCTATAGAATTAAAAAATGAGTTAAATAACTTAAAATTTAGAAATCACCCTAATCTAGATCTAGTTTACAGTATCAATTTTATTTCACTTTATTTTTCTTCATACATCCCACAGTATTCTAGTAGAAACGGATCACTATCTATCCTGAGCTTATACTGCATTTTCCTTCCTTTTTGTATAGGTACAATCACTGTATCTGGAATAAGCATCCTTTAAAACTTTACCATTATTTCTTGAATTAATCATCCTGAAATGCTATTATTTTCACATTCTGAAATAATCTTGTTGTAAAAGTCATCATCATATTCCCTTCTAGAAATACAGAGAAAACTCAAGAAAAATAAGGTGAGAGAAAAATAAATGAACTTCAGTCTGTGTATTGAAGTGGCAGGAGTAGTAGTATACCATCAACTTTATCACTAGGATGGATCACATTCTTTATCATAAGACCATCAGAGAATTTGCTTCAGTATTTTTTTTTCCTCATAGTTTCTCTTACTATCTGTATTTATCTCCATTCTCTTCCTACCCACTCCCATTTATTCTAGTCTCTCTCTCTCCTTTCACCCTGTCCTTTCTCAAAAGTGTGTTGCATCTGGCTACCCTCTTCTATGATAGTCTCTCTGTTCTATCACCAAGCCCTCTCCCCCCACACACACTGTCCCCTTTCATCCATTCCATTCCTCTTCTTTTTTCCTCTAGGAAAAGACAGATTTCTCTACCCTACTGAGTGCCATTTCCTCTCTGAGCCACTTCTGATGAGAATGAAGGCACACTCATTCTTCCCTCTTCTTCCTCCCCTCCATTACATTGAAAAAACCTTTTCTTTGACTCTTATGTGAAATATTTTAGCCCATTCTACCACTCTTTTCCCTTTCTCCCAGGACATTCCTGTTGTCACCCATCAACTCCATCTTTATAATATAGTATATCTTCCTATTTAGCTCCATCTATTATTTTCCTATTATAATTCCTACTCTTCTGCTTCTAACTGCCATACCAAATGAGGATGTTCGTATGAGCTATCAGTCTTATTTTCTCATTTAGTAATATGAACAGTTCAGCATCATTAAATCCCTCATGATTTTCCCTTCCTATTCACCCACTCTATGGTTGGAGATAGAATTTTCTGTTGAGTTTTGATTGTTTGAACAGGAAAGTTTGAAAATCCCCTATTTAATAGAATATCCATCTTTTCTCCTGAAGGAGGATGTTTAGTTTTCCTGTGTAGTTGACTCTCAGTTGCAATCCAAAACTTCTGAAAAATTATATTCCAAAGATTAAGAACCTTTAATGTAGACGCTGTTAAATCTTGTGTTATTCTGACTGTAGCTTCATAATATTTGATTTGTTTCTTTCTGGCTGCCTATAATATTTTCTCCTTTACTTGGGAGTGTTAGAATTTTGCAATAATATTATTTTTATCTTTATTATTTTTATTTTTATACAATTGATTTTTTTATACATTACTAAAATATTCTTGTTTAAGAGTAAATATAATATCCCCTTCCCCAAAGAATATAGACCTCCATGAGCAATAAAGTAGAGGAAAGAGAAAAAAATTAAAATTAAAAACAAAAAAATAATAATTATAGGGGCAGCTAGGTGGAGCAGTGGACAGAGCACCAGCCCCAGACTCACTATCACCCGACTTCAAATCTGGCCCCAGATACCCAACAATTACCCAGCTGTGTGATCCCAGGCAAGTCACCCCATCTCCATTGCCCTCAAAAAAAACAAAAAATACAATGATAATAATAATAATAATAATAATAATAATAATAACAATAATGAGTGCTTCAGTCTGTGTTCCAACATCACCAACTCTGTCACGGGTGGATCACATTCTTTATGATAAGTCCATCACAAAAGCTACTTCTATATTTTTTCACTGCTGTCATTGCTGATTGCAACTCCCTCCATTAGTACTTCCTCACTCCTATCCACTATTTTTTCTCTCTCCTTTCACTCTGTCCTTATTCTTAAATGTGCTGTAAGGTAGCTGAGTGGCACAGCAGACTGATCACAGCCCTGGGGCTAAGAGGCCCCGAACCTACATACCACCCCTAAGGCCCAGCAACCACCCGGTCCTGTGGTCCTGGAAAAGCCATCCAATCCCAGCCCCTTGCAAGAAATAAAAAAGAAAATGTATTATAACTGACCACTCTCCCCGACAGTCCACCCTCTCCTCCACTACACACATCCCCCCCTTCCCCCATCCCCCTTCTCTTCTCCTTACTCTAGATGTCTATACCCCATTGAGCATATGCTGTTCCCTCTCTGAGTCACCTCGGATGAGAGTGAAGATTTGTTCATTCCCTCTTACCTTCTCCCCTTCCATATCATTGCAATAGCTCATTGTAATAAAAAAAATCTTATTATATGAAGTATCTTAGCCTATTCCACCTCTCCTTTCTCTGACTCCCATTACATTTCCCTTTTTGGCTATAATTGTCTTGGGAGTTTTTTTTTTGTTTTTATTTTGGAATCTCTTTCAGGAGATTATTGAATTCCTTCAGTTTCAATTTTACCATCTGCTTCTAGTATCTCAGGGCAATTGTCCTTTTTAAATATGAAGTCCAGGGGGAGTTTTCAAGGTGGAAGCATGAAAGAAGAATTTTACAGACGTTTTCTTCCAAAATATACCAAAAACCTTAAAACTATGACTGTACATTAATTTTATACAGGCAGATCCAATAGAAAGACCTAGTGAAACAATTTTCCAGTCTAAGGTAACTTGGACAATCCCTGGGAAGGTTCTGCTCCATCAGGCTTGAAGGGGCAGCAGTGCATCCAAGGTCAGGAAATGTTGGAACAAATGAGCTTCAATCTGCCAAGAGCAACCAGTGGGGTGCCTGGGTCTGGATCATGGCAGCAGGAAAGTATCCAGACTTCCTAACCAAGTACAATTTGGAAGATGAGTGGGAAAAATCTGCCAAAGTGATCATGGATCATGGGACAGCATGGCCCTCAGTGCAGCCCTGGCCCTCCACAGAGCCCCAGTAACAGGAAACAGAAGAAGGCCTGTGGAGCCACCCAACAAGGAACACCAGACAGCTGCACCAGGAGCACTCAGCCCACAGATGGTAAGGAGGTGGGGGGAGACTGTTGAGATCTCTCTGCTATCCCTGGGACAGGACTCTTGTTCTTTGTCCACATTCATAACCTGGTTGCAATCTGCCCCTCCCCAACCCCCCACCAGTTTCCATAGCGCAGGAACCCTCCTGACAGCTCCAGTGCAGAAGAGAGTACTTGCAGTCATCCACAGACCACAGCATAGGCAGGAGAGCAGTCTGACTCTCTCCTAATACCTTGAAGCAATTCAGAACCTTGCAGAGGTGTCACAACAACACTCAAAAGCTTAGAAAACACCTCAAAACCAGTTCACACACTGGAGGGAAATACAATCAGAAATATCAACTGTTGGAAAAAATATGGAAGCAACTTGTCAGATACACTTATGATAAAAAAATACAATCCAGCCTAGAGACAGAGCTGATAGTCTCTGAACACAGACTGACATACACTGTTTTCTCTTTCTTTCACTTTGTTTTGGTGAGATTTTTATATTTTTGAGTGGGGAGTGGGGGTGGAAGGGATTATGTTTACTCTTTGAACAAGACTACTTTAGTGATATATAAATAAATTTTTTAAAAAAATAAATTTTTTTCAAAAAATGAAGTCTAGGATCTTTTTTTCTGTTCATGACATTCGGGTAGTCCAATAATTTTTAAATTACCTCTCCTGTATTTGTTTTCCAAGTCAGTTGTTTTTTTTTACAATATCACATTTTCTTCTAGTTTTTCATTCTTTTAGATTTGTTTATTGTTTCTTGATTTCTCGCAAAGTAATCTACTTCTTTTAGCTCCATTCTACATTTGATGGAGTTATTTTCTTCTGAGAGCTTTTGTATCTCTTTTTCCATCTGACCAATTCTGCTTCTTTAGGTATTCTTTCCTTCATTGACCTTCTGGATTGCTTTTTCCATTTGAATTAAACTTGGTTTGTTTTTGTTTGTTTGTTTGTTTTTTAGATTTTTCAAGGCAATGGGGATAAATGGCTTGCCCAAGGCCACAAAGCTAGGCAATTATTAAGTGTCTGAGACTGGATTTGAACCCTGGTACTCCTGACTCCAAAGCTGGTGCTCTACTCACTGCATCACCTAGCTGCCCCTAAACTTGTTTTTTAAGATGTTATTTTCTTCAGTATATTTTCTTATCTCCTTCACTAAGTTGCTCACTTGATTTTCTTGACTTTCCTGCATCACTCTCATTTCTCATTCCAATTATTCCTCTGCCTTCCATTATTGATTTTCAAAATTTTTTTTTGTGTACTTTCATAATTTGAGACCAATTCCTATCTTTTTGGAGACTTTGGATACAGAAGGTTTCATTTTATCATCTTCTGAGTGTGTATTTTGATCCTCCAATTGACCAAAGTCATTTTCTATGGTCAGATTCTTTTTCTTTTGTTGTTGCCCCATTTCTCCATGCTATGACTAAGTTTTGGAATTCCTTCAAGGACTCATGACAGGTTCTGACTGCTCTCCTGACTTGTGCTCCAATTTGTGGATGACCACCTCTGTCCTGGAGCGGCAGGGTCCCTGCTCCTCCATGGCAATTAAGGCCCCAGACCTGAATCTGAATATGGGCAAAGTTCTTTCCCAGGGATAGCGAAGAAATTTCTGCTTACTATTTGTGGGCTGCTTCCATGTGGCTCCACAGGCCTACATCCATTTCCCCCAGACCAAGTCTCCACTGCACCAGGCTCCATGCACACTCTGGTTTTCCTGCTGACCTTCCAAGTTGTCCTTGGAGATCCTGATGCCAGGGACTTGAGTGACCCCAGGGACCCAAGTGTCCTGCAGGCTGCTCCTGGACAACCCAGGCTGTATTGGGATCCTTTCCAACCTGAATGTAACTGACCATTTCTGAAGATCTTCCAGGTTGTCTTCCTGGGAGTTTGAAAATTGTTTCATTGAATCTGTGGGTTCTGACACTCTAGAATTTGGCTAGAATAATAATTTTAAAGTATTTGAAATGTTCTGTGGGGGTGCTTGTGGAAATTCCTACTGGCAAACTGTCATCTTGGATCTGCCCCCATCATGCTAAACTTAAATCTGCTTTCTTCTTTTTAAATGAGTTCATGGTATTTTCCAAAAATGTTATTGTTTTACTGGAGTTTTAAATTTAAAATTTTATTTTATTAAATTTTCCCAATTACACACAAAACATTTTAACATTCATTAAAAAAACAACTTGTGTTCCAATTTTTTTCTTCCTGCCTCTTCCACACCCATTGAGAAGTGAAGAATTTTGAAATTGATTATATATGTGAAGTCACAAAAATATATATTTTCACATTAGCCATGTTGCAAAACATCACACTTATCATTTATTATACCACAAAAGTATTCTAATAAAATCATATACTAAAACCTTTTCACCTACTTCCCTATGGTTCTATACCCCTTCCATTTTTAATTCATCACACACACACACACACACACACACACACACACACACACACACACAAAAGCTAGTATAAATATTCTTGTACAAATAGGTACATTTCACAACTCCCACAGTGATTGTATTGTTTGGTCATTGTTTAGTCATGCCTCACTGTGACCTCATGTGGGATTTTCTTGTCAAAGGTACTTGAGTGGTGGGCCTCTTGATTTTTTCAGTTCATTAAACATGAAGAAACTGAGAAAAACATGACTGGTTGATTTGTCCAAGATAATAAGCTAGTAAATGTCTGGGCCTGGATTTGAACCCAGGTAAGTCTTCATTACTCTATGCCCAATTATATATGAATTGTGCTACCTAGTGACCCAGCTGTGCAATAGTGTATCTTTTATTCACATTCCTTTCAACATTTTTTATTTTCCATTTTTTATCACAACAACATAATAGGTGTGAGATGGAATCTCAGATTTGCTTTTATTTTCATTTTTATGATCAATAACAATTTAGAATTTTTTATGTAACAATTGAATACTGATGTATTTTTTTCTTCTGTAAGTTAAACTTTATATTTTACATATATATATATTATATATATATATATATATATATATATATATATATATATATATATATATATATGGTTTGGATAATGGTTTTTAATTTTATAAATTTAGCTCAGTTCCTCATATATTTGAGGAATAAAATACTTATCACAGAAACTTGGTATAAATCCCCCTCCCCCATATTCTCTTTTCCTCCAAAATCTGGCAACATATGTTTTGTTTGTTCAAAAATATATAGTTCCATATAATCAATATTATACATTTTGTTTCTCTTTATCTTTGTATATCTCTTTAACCTTAAACTATTCTCTTATTAATATAACAAACAGGCAAATTTTCCCTATGCTTTACTAATTTGCTTATAATATCAATCTTTGTGTGTATATAAAGACTGTATCTTTATTTTCATATACAATGTAAGATGTAAATTTATATCTAGATTCTTCCAAACAACTGTGCTGTTTTCCCATCAGATGTTCTAAAAAAGATGATTTCTTACCCCCAAATGACTGAATCATTTTTTTACAAAATATTAGACTGCTATAGTCACCTATGTTTGTGAATTGTGTACCTATCTTTTCCACTAATCGACCAATCAATTTTTTAACTAATTCCAAATTGTTTTGGTGATTATCATTTTGAAATTGTGTTTTGAAATCTGGTTCCGCACTTTCCTTCACATTTTTTCAATGATTACCTTGATATTTTTAATGTTTCATTCTTTCAGAATAATTTTATCATTTTATCTAATTATATAAGTATTCAACATTTCTAATAGAGAAATGGAGAGAAATAGTGATATAAATATAGAAAAATATAGATAGATAGACTTAGAGATATCTATATCTAATCTATATCTATATCTATATCTATCTCTATCTCTCTGTCTATGTCTCTGTCTCTGTCTCTGTCTCTCTATCTCTATATATTTGTCTATATCTATAGCTATATACATATATATATATATATATATATATATATATATACTGAAATAAATATGGGTTCTTTTTTGAAATATTTTAAATGAAGATCAAACATTGTCTAATATCCCACATATTTTCCCTTCTGCAATAAAAGTTCTTCCTTATATATCTCTTTTTTTGTAAGATAATTTTTCTTTTTCTTCATCTCATTTTCCCCTTGTCTCAAGGCATCCATCTCTTATTCTTTGCTATACATTTTTTTAATCTTTGCAACATACTTGTTTCACTCACAAGAAATCATTCTATCTTAAAAAAGATATACTTTTAATAATGTACATCAATTATCTTCATATATGGAAACATTAACAGCATAATTTTATGGAATCTCCTTATGATCACTTTTTCATATTACCTTGTATACTCCTCTTGAGACTTGCATTTGAAGTAAATCTTTCAAAGTATTTATGAAAGTAACATGCATAACATTTCTTATTGTACCATCATATTATGTCACAATCATATACCACAACTTTTTCAGTCATTCCCAGTTGCTGGGCATCATCCAAATTTCCAATTATATGTCACAACCAAAAGAACTGCTATAAATATTTTATTATATATACATTATTTTTTTTTCATTTTTGACATTTTGGGTACATAGAACTAACAGTGGAATTGATGGGTCAAATAGTAAAAAAAATGGTTTATAGTCCTTTGAGCATAGTTGTAAATTATTCCCCAGAATGGTTAGATAAGTTCACAACACCACTAATATTGCAGATATTCCTATTTTACACGTATCTACTAGCATGTTACTTTTTCTTCTCTTGCATTTTAGAGCAATCTGATAGGTGTGACGTCATAGATACCTCGGAGTAGTTTCAATTTGCATCTCTCTAATCAATAGTGACTTAGAACTCTTTTTTTAAAGAAAGATTTTATTTAAGATTTACAAATTTTGCCCCATTCTTGCTTCCCTTCCCCCATCCCCGCACAGAAGGCATTTTGTTAGTCTTTACATTGTTTCCATGGTATACGTTGATCTCAGAGATACAGGAATCATATCCTTAAGGAAGAAAAATAATGGATGAGTTAGTAAAATTACATAATAATATGACATATTTTCTAATTGAATGGCAATAGTCTTTGGTCTTTGTTCAAAGTCCATAATTCTTTCGCTGGATACAGATGGTATTCTACACTGCAGATAGCCCAAAATTATCCCTGGTAGTTGTACTTAAGGGATGAGCAGATCTATCTAGGATGATCGTCACCGTCATATTGCTTTTATTGTGCACAATGTTTTTCTGTTTCTGTTCATATCCCTCAGCATCAATTCATGCAAATCATTCCAGGTTTCCCTGAATTCCCATACCTCCTGGTTTCTAATAGAACAGTAGTGCTCCATGACATACATATGCTACAGTTTGTTAAGCCATTCCCCAATTGAAGGACATTCACTTAATTTCTAATGTTTTGGCCAACACAAACAGGGCTGCTTTAATTATTTTTGTACAAGTGATGTTTTTACCCTTTTACATAATTTCTTCAGAGTATAGACCCAGTAGTGGTATTGCTGGGTCAAAGTGAATGCCCATTTGTGTTGCACTTTGGACATAATCCCAAATTGTTCTCCAGAATGGTTGAATGAGTTCACAGATCCACCCACAATGTATTATTGTCCCAGATTTCCCACATCCCTTTCAACAATGATCATTGTCCTTTCTTATGATAAGAGGTGTGAGGTGGTATCTCAGAGATGTTGTAGTTTGCATTTGTCTAATATGTAATGATTTGGAGCAATTTTCATATGACTATAAATTGTTTTGATTTCCTCAATTGAAAATTGCCATTGGATATCCTTTGACTACTTGTCAGTTGGGGAATAGCTTGTTTTATTGAAAATTTGACTCAGTTCTCTGTATAGTTTAGAAATGAGTCCTTTACCAGAAATACTAGCTGCAAAAATTGTTTCCCAAATTACTCCATT
Organism: Macrotis lagotis; assembly: GCF_037893015.1. NCBI lineage: Eukaryota > Metazoa > Chordata > Mammalia > Peramelemorphia > Peramelidae > Macrotis > Macrotis lagotis. The sequence continues at coordinate 675,415,947 of NC_133658.1, forward strand.
TATTTTGTTCTTGGTCACTGTGGTTTTATCTGTGCAAAAGCTTTTTAATATATATAGTCAAAATTATCTAGTTTGTTTTGAATGATATTCTCTATCTCTTTCTTGGTCATAAACTATATCCCTTTCCATAGATATGATAGGAAAGCTACTCCTTTATCTTCTAATTTGCTTACGATTTTGCTCTGTTATGTCTAAATCCTGAATTCATTTGGATCTTATCTTGATATATGGTGTGAGCTGTTGGTCTAGTCCAAGTTTCTTCCATGCAAACTTACAATTTTCATAACATTTTTTACCAAAGAAAGAGTTTTTATCCCAATAGCTGGACTCTTTGGGTTTATCAGACATCTGATTACTATGATCATTTCCTGCTATTGCACATAGACTGTTTCACTGATCCATGACTCTATTTCTTAGCCAGTACTAGAGAGTTTTGAGGACCAATGCTTCATAAAATTTTTAGATCTGGTGAGACTAAGCCATTTTCATTTGCACTTTTTTTCTTTGAATCCCTAGAAATTCTTCACATTTTATTTCTCCATATAAATTTACTTACAACTTTTTCAAATTAATTAAAGTGATTTTTTTTTGAAATTTTTGATTGGTAAGGCAATAAACAAGTAGTTTAGCTTTGGTAGAACTGTAATTTTTATTATATTAGCTCAACCTATCCATGAACAGTTGAAGTTTACCCAAGTATTTAAATCTGATTTCATTTGCATGAAAAAAAGTTTTGCAATTGTTTTCAAAAAGTTTTTGAGTCTCTGTTGGCAGGTAGACTCCCAGGTATTTTATTTGGTCTGAGGTTACTGTTTTTTGGTTATGGCAAGTCAATGGGGTTAAGTGGCTTGCCCAAGGCCACATAGCTAGGCAATTATTAAGTGACTGAGCCTGTTTATGAACTCATGTACTCCTGACTTAATGGTCATTGGTCTATGCACTGTGTCATCTAACCACCCCTGAGGTTACTTTGAATGGGATTTCTCTGTCTATCTCTTTCTGCTGTATCTTGTAAGTCAAATATAGAAATGTTGAAGATTTATGAGGGTTTGTTTTATGACCTGAGACTTTGCTACAATTGGTAATTTTTTGTAGGAATTGTTTAGATGATTTCTTGGTATTCTCTAGGAATACCATCATGGCATCTGCATATAGTGAGAATTTTGTTTCCTTCTTTCCTATTTTAATTCCTTAAATTTATTTTTCTTCTATTATTGCTGAGGGTAAAATATCTAATAGGATAATGAATAGTAGTGGCAATAATTGGCATCCTTGTTTTAACCCTGATTTTCATCGGAATGCCTCTAGCCTATTCCCATTGTATATAATGATTGTTGATGGTTTCACATAGATACTGCTTATTGTTCTAAACAAAATCCATTTATTCCTACAATTTTTAGTATTTTAGTAGGAATGGGTGTTGTTTTTTTTTTATCAAAAGCATTTTCAAAATCTATTGAAATGATCATATGATTTCTGATAGGTATCTTATTGATATAATTCATTATAATAGTTTTCCTAATATTGCACCAACCCTGCATTCCTGGGATAAATCCTACTTCATCATAATGTACTATCCTATTGATAGCTTTTTGTAATTATTTTGCTAGGATTTTATTTAAGATTTTTGCATCTATATTCATCTGGGAGATAGGTCTATAATTTTCTTTCTCTGTTTTAACTCTTCCTGGTTTAGGTATCAGCACCATATTGGTGTCATAGAAAGAGTTTGGCAGAGTTACATCTTCCACTATTTTTCCAAGGAAGTTACACAGAATTGGAACCAATTGTTCCTTAAATGTTTGATAGAACTCATTTGTGAATCCATCTGGCCATGGAGATTTTTTTCCTTAGGGATTTCAATAATGACTTGTTGAATTTCTCTTTCTGAGATAGGGTTATTTAGGTTTTTAATTTCCTCTTCATTTAATCTTAGCAACATATTTTTTAATTATTCATCCATTTCACTTAGGTTTTCAAATTTATTGGCATAGAATTAGGTAAAATAATTCCCAATTGTTGCATTAATTTCTTCCTCATTGTTAGGGAATTTACCTGTATTGTTTATGATATTAGCAATTTGGTTTTCTTCTTTCTTTTTTAAATCAAATTGACCAGAGTTTTATCAATTTTGTTGTTCTTTTTTCATAAAACCTACTCTTGGTTTTATTTATTAGTTCAATAGTTTTCCTTCATTCAGGTTCATTCATTTACCCTTTAATTTTTAGTATTTCTAATTTGGTATTTAATTACAGGTTTTTAATTTGGTCTTGCTTTAATTTGTTTTAGTTTCATATTTAATTCATTGATTTCTTCTTTCTCTAATTTATTCATGTAAGTATTCAAAGATATAATATCCCCTGACAGCAGCTTTGAGTGCATCCCATAGGTTTTTGTATGTTGTATTATTGTCAATATCTAGGATGAAGTAATTCTTTCTATAATTTGTTTTTTGATCCACTCATTCTTTAAAATGAGGTTATTTAGTTTCCTACTAGTTCTGGGGCTATATCTCCCTGGACCAGCATTGTATATGATTTTTATTGCATTATGATCTGCAAAAGATGTATTCACTATTTCTGCCTTTCTACAATTAATCATTAGGAATTTTATGCCCTAGTACATTGTCAGCTTTTGTCTAAGTGCCATGTACCACAGGGAAAAAAAAGTATATTCCTTTCTATCAACTTTCAGTTTCCTCCATATGTCTATTGTATCTAAGTTTTCTAACAATCTATTTACCTCCTTAACTGCCTTCTTTTTTTATTTTATGATTCAATTTATTTAAATCTAAGAGAGGGAAGTTGAGGTCTCCCACTAATAGAGTTTTGCTGTCTATGCCTTTCTGTAACTCTTTCAACTCCTTCTCTAAGTATTTGCATGCTGTCCTATTGGGTGCATACATAATTAGTATTGAAATCACTTGATTGTCTATGGCACCTTTCAGGATGATATAGTACACTTCCTTATTTCTTTTAATGCTATCTAATTTTTGCAGCTGCTTTGTATGAGATAAGGATTGCTACCCCTGCTTTTTTCACTCCAGCTGAAGCAAAATATATTTTGATACAACCTCTTATGTTTACTCTATATGTATCTCTCTGTTTCAAATGAGTTTCTTGTAAGCAGCATATTTTAAGATTCTGTCTTTTAATCCACTCTGCTATTCATTTATGTTTTAAGGGAGAGTTCATCCCATTCACATTCAAAGTTATAATTACTAACTCTTTATTCCCCTCCATGCTATCTTCCTGCTGCTTTTATTTTCCCCCTTTTCTCCTTTTATCCATATTCTCCAGTGTTTTATTTTTGAATACTGCCACCTTCAGTGTGTTCGCACTCTTATATCAATCTCCCTCACCTTTTTCCCCTTTCCCTTTTCTTCTTCCCTTCCTTCTGTTAGTTCTCTTTTTTTTATCCCACTTCCCTTTTCACCTTTTAATGCTTGAAAAGTAAGATAAATTTCTTAACTTAAGTGTGTTTAAGTTAACTTTAAACCAAGTCTGATGAGATGAAGATTCAGGTGGTTCTCACCAATTCCCTTCTTCCCCTCAATTACAATAGATGTTTTTACCTCTTGATGTAATGAGATTTATCCCATTCAGACTCTGTCCAAACTCCCTTAGCCTTACTGTCCCCCCTTTTTTGGGAGGTATTGTTTTTAACTCATTCTGAGTCACAGAAAATTTATGAGAGTCCATCATTTCTGGCTATGTATATTCTCTCTAATAGAGTCACATTCTCAAGAGTTATGAGAATCTTTCTCCTAAGTGGGTATATAGCCAGTTTCATCTTAATTGTACAACAGGTTTCTTTTTGTTTTACCTTTTCATGAGTGTGTCTTGAGCCTACTGTTTGAAGTATAAGTTTTCTATTTAGCTCTGGTATTTTCATCATGAAATCTTGGAAGTTTCCCATTTCATTGAATGCCCATCTTGTTCCCTGGAACGGAAGGCTCAGGTTTGCGGGGTAGTATGTTCTTGACTGCATTCCAAGATCCCTTGCTCTTCTAAATATCTCATTCTAGGCCCTTTGATCTCTTAATGTTGCTGTGGCCAGGTCCTGCATAATCCTTACTGTGACTTCTTGGTATTTAATTTTTTTTCTTTCTGGCTGTGTGTAGGATTTTTTCTTCTATCTTATAGTTCAGAAATTTGGCCACAACATTCCTTGGTATTTTCATTTTAGGATCTCTTACTGGAGGGGATCTATGTATTCTTTCCGTAGCTATTTTGCCCTCTTGTTCCATGATATCAGGGCAATTTTACATCACTAAAACCCATTATATTAAATCTAGGCCTTTTTTCTCTTCAATGTTTTCAGGAAGGCCCATAATTCTCAGGTTTCTCACATCTTGATCTGTTCTCAAGGTCAGTCATTTTGCTGATGAGGTATTTTACATTTTCTTCTATTTTTTCCATCTTTTGGTTTTGTTTAACACAATCTTCTTGTCTTGTGAAGTTCTCTTTTTTTTTAGAGAAGAACTTTATTTATCTTTTGTAGCTCTGTTTCCAATTAGTGAATTCTAAATTTGAAGGACTTTTCCATTTGCCCAAATATAATTTTGAGAGAATCATTTCCTTTTTACATTTGCCCAATTGAGGATTTGAGAGAATAACTTTCTTTTTGCATTTGCCCAATTGGAGATTTGAGTTATTCTCATTTTGTATTTGTCCAATTGTATTTTCCAAGGATTTGTTTTCTTGTTGCATGATATTAATTTTCTCTTGCAACATGTTAAATAACTCTTGAGTTTCTTTCTCCATTTTTTCCTGTTGATTTTTAAACTCCTGCCTGATTTCTTCAAGGAAGTCTTTCTGGGCTGGAGACCAATTCATATTTTCCTCAGCAGTGCTATTTCTCTCTGGGTTGGAATCTGGTGATTCTAAGTATTTCTCCATCAGACCCCCCTTTTCTTTGATCTTTTTTCAGCTTGTGGGGGGGGGAGGGGGAGCTTGCTCTCAGAAGTTTTCTTTTGAATACACTAGAGGCTTTGTTCAGTTGGCTTAGTAATTCCTGGGCCCAGCCAGTATTGTGTGCTGGTTGCTTTCTCTGTAGTGAGTTCCTCAGCAGCAGGGTCTGAGTTTACTTTGAATACTGGGCTTGGTCTGATGTCTCCATGGCTGAGGATGACCCTCTGGCTTCCCCCAGCTGCTGTCCCCTTGCTGATCGTTTGCTCTCATCTCCCAATTCACTCACAGTCCCTTGAGACAGACCTTCTTGGTAAGTGTTCTTCTCCTAGCTTCTCTTTCTAGGTTTTGTTGATCAAATTTCTGTTAAGAGGTTTAGCTCAGGTTATTTCTGAGAGGAAAGAGAGAGCACCTATCACAGTGCCTGTCTTCTCTCTGCCATATTCCACCAGAAGTGTAGAACTCTTTTAATATGATATGATATAGTTTTGATTTCTCCTAAAAATTATCTTTTCATATCCTTTGATTATTTATCAATTGCTAATAACTTGCATTTTTATGAATTTGTCTCAATTCTCTATACATTTGAGAAAGGAAGCCTTTATCAAAGATACTTGCAGCAAAAATTCTGTTTCTTACTTTTATTCTAATCTTGGCTGCATTTGATTTTGTTTATGCCAAACCATGTTTAATATGATGTATTCAAAATGATCCATTTTTGTTCCAAATTGTTCTGTATTTCTCATTTTGTTACTAAAATCTTCCATTATCTAAGAAAATATTTCAAGTTTCCCCTAACTTGCTTTTATTACCTGCTATTATTATTACTATACCTATTCACTACACAAATTTTGATTTACAGAGTTAATTGTTGTTGTATATAAGTTTTTGTAAAACGTTTTCCTGGCATTCAACATTTTTTTTTTCAAATATTGATTTTTTTTAGGTTTTTGCGAGGCAAATGTGGTTAAGTGATTTGTCCAAGGCCACACAGTTAGGTAATTATTGTCTGAGGCCAGTTTTGAACTCAGGTACTCCTGACTCCAGGTCCAGTGTTATATCCACTGTGCCACCTAGAAACCCCTCATATATTGATTTCTTGTTCCAAGATATTGGATCTTTGGCTTTGTCAAATACTTGGGTTTCTATGATCTTTTAATTCAATGTGTTATGTTTAAAATCTATTCCACATATTCATCACTGTCTCTCTTAGTCAGTACCTGACAATTTCAATGTTTACTGTGCTGTAATATAGTTTGAGATCTACTCCAACTTCTTCACATTTTTATTGATTCCCTTATTACTACTGATTTTTTGTTATTCCAATGATGTTTGTTATTATGTTTATATATAGTTTCCAATTAATTTTTTATCTTTCTTTTGATTCTTGAATATAATTTTGTTTTACTATGGGTCTGAAGAAGCTGTACTTAATAAATCTACATTTCTGCAAAGGTTCTAACACATGGTCGATTTTGGAGAAAGTGCAATGAATAACTTGGAAAATATAACTTCTTTTTTTTCTCATTCATTTTTCCATAGGCTTATCAAACCTAAGTTTAATAAAATTATATATTTATTCTTGATTTCTTACTTGTTCTTTTTAAATTAGATTTATCTAGGTAATATCAGGTGTGAGAAAGGAAAATTGAAATCTCCTAAAAGATTTGTTTACTTTCTATTTTCTCCTATAACTCATTTAACTTTTATTTTAACAATTTGAAAGTAATACCATTTTGTTTGGTATTGATATTACTTCATGCCTTTAACCAAAATTTAGTTTCCCTCTTTATCACTTTTAACTAGTTAGTTTTTTGTTTTTGCTTTTACTGATATCATGATTTGAAACTCTACTTTTTTAACCTGATAAAGATTATCATAGATTTTGCTCCAATCCTTATGTTTTCTCATATTTTTGGATTCAAGTTTTTCAGCCATTCTGCTTTATGCTTCCATTTTATGGATGAGTTCATTGCAATCACAATTATGATGATTGTTTTTAATTTCCTCCATTCCATTCTTCCTACTTTATCCTTTTTTCTCTCTGCCTTTCTATATATGACTTAATATATTTATTCATGTATGCTTGTATGCATGAATGTGCTTCATTGTTCAGTTATCACCTGCAATAACTCAGATGTATATCTAGGCATTTAATTGAGAGTTAGATTGAAGGAAATGTCCCCAAAACACTTAGATGTCAAGAAAGCACAGACACTTAAGGATATGAAACAATCTCTCTAAATTTTATTCTTGAATACTCAGACTTTTATAACAAAACTCATCTGAGACATGACAAGTCAGATGAAACCCAGCTGCATAGCTTGCCTGGTTAAATTTACAATATTTAGACTTTGCAGTCTGTAGACTGCCTTATCAGAAAGCTTCCCACAGACCTCTAGCACCACAGATATTTTAGGACAGGGTTTACTGGTGAGACAACAAATGCATTTAATGAGCAAGAATACACGCATATCTCTTGTGAAAAAGATTCACTAAAAACATGTGTACATCACTCTTAGGGGCTGGCCTTTGACAGCTCCCATCTTTCAGACATTCTGCAGCTTTAGAAGGTGTATTTGCATACTCAAGTATTGTCTTAGAGGAAAAAGACATTTGAGACAAATTGGAACAAAACATAATACCAATGATAGTGCAAAAATACCCAAATGAATGCTTACTAATAGGTTCATAAAATGAAAAGGTGAGCTCTATTAACATAATTTAAAAATTATCAGAATTTGAATACATTTCCATTATAGGTGCCAATGCAATATCATTAACAATTTTTTGCAATTGATTCATAATAGTTATAGAATTATTATACCATATTCCATTCAAATATTTTTATATTATCCCAAGGAATTAGTGAAGTATCATATTGTAAGGGAGAACACAAATAGTGGAAAACCTATAATCACATTGCAATTATAGACTCACATCTATTTCATCCACATGATCCCCTATGTTCATTGCAGAGGTTTGTAATGCATTAATCAAATGGTAAAGATCTTCATTAATTCTCTCATGAGCCTCTAATCTCTACTAAGATTTTCTGATAATTATTGAATATACTTTGCTTCTATTTTTATTCACTACTTCTTTACCTACACATTCAATTGTCACAGTTACCATTATACCCCTTTTTTTGCCTGTAGTATTATTTCCATTTTTGGAAGATCCTATCATGAAAGTGATATGTGATCCTGTGCATGTAGTTATTGAGAATTTCTTTTCTGCATAAGATAATTTGTCCAATGTCATATTACACTGTATAAACATTATCTCATCTATTGCTGCCAAAGCTTTCCATATCTCTTAATTAGCTAATCCTATTTCTGGGTATATAATTGGTTTAATATAGCCTGGTATACCCCATGAAATAACCCTACCAGGAAAATTCCACACTTGTAGCAAAATAAATGGATCATAAATTCCTCTATTTGGGGTGTGACAGACAACCCAGGGTAGAAAACTTTCATGTTTAAAATATCAAGAATATAAATTTAAACAAGGTTATGTAGTAAATATTTTTCTACTTTCAGTACTTTTTACAAATGGAATCCCTTTCATTTCTAAGGTCCTAAATGCTCCCATGCTATAAATATTTGGATTAGTTGAATGATTAGTTTTACTTAATTTACAAAAAGATATAGGTTTTATACTATTTAAGCCAGAAAAATTATGCCTAATCTCTCTTCTCAGCATCTCTTCTTTGATATCTACAGTAGGAACTCTGATATATACCAAATAATTTGCAGCTTCTCCTATTAATACAACTTCGGCCATACTCTCTGCCCATTGTAGAGTAGTTACCCATGCATGGTTTTGAACATAACTCCAATATTCCTTTCCTTTAACAGTCCTTAAATTGTTCATGATTAATGTAAGCATCAGAAATTGTCCTGTAAGCCCATGTCTCTTGTGTGGTCTGTCCTTCCTTCTCCTCTTATCTTTGCTTTTTCAATTTCTTAAATATAAGTTATTCAATTTCTGTATTAGTTGATTTCTCTTATCTTCATGATCTGATGTTCCTTTATATACAGACAGTTTGTCCATCTGTGGAAAAAATGGAAGCATACCCTTGACCCAAGGTTAGTAACTGATCAAGTCCTTTTCATTATCAATGCCTTAGGTTCCTTCTACATGACCATGCCCTTCTCTTCAAGTTGCATATCCATATTAAAAAATCTTTCTGCTGGTGTTAACTGTTTATCATTCAATGTTAAAAAAGTCATGTTATATAAGACAAGATTTAATCTCTTCTTTTGTTTCCCTTTTATCCCTATATATTCCCCCTTCTTTTGTACTTCCAGAAATCTCTTAAGATCTTTATGTTTCCTTTCTATTAAAGCTTGACCAGTGGGGTTATGAGGAATACCTGCAATATGTTATATAATGAAGTATTGACAGAAATAAATGCCACAGAAGTATATTAAGAGCCATTATATGTTTTTATGGATTTTGGTATACTTGAAAATAGAAAAACGATGGAATAAATGATCAATCATATCTTGTATAGCCTCTGAACTTTGTGCTGTTGTCAATGTATATGAACTAAAATATATCCACAGTAGCATGAATATACATCATTTTTCCAAAAGGTGCATGATGAGTCAAATTCATTTGCCACAAATCCTGACCTCTAGGATTCATAGAATAATTTTGAGGGGTAGATAAATATGGAAAGCATTGTTGAAAGGATTTTACTATAATCCTAGCTTATTCTCCAGTGATTTTAAATTCTTTCTTTAGTAAAGAGGCATTCTGAGGGGAAAAAAATTGTGAGACAGCCTAGCTTGTTGTTCTACTAGGCTTATAAGAAGTGGAAGGATTAATTGATCAGCTCTATGATTATCTTCATATATAGGCCCAGGCAATCCAGTGTGAGAATTTGTATGTTCAAAGCCATCTGTTTCTTATAACTTTTTGTAATTCTTTAAAGAGTTGATATGATTCTTCATCAATGCTATGTTTAATAAGGACTGTTTCTATTTCTCTGACAACAAGATAATTATACTTACTATCTGTAAAAATATTAAGAGGTTGTGACTGTTCTTTTAATACCATTATTTGGGCATATAATTCATTTTTATGTTGATATAAAAGTTTATAATTTATTTTCTATTACTGCATTTATGTTTGGATCTACAGGTCTAGAATAAGGTCCATCATATTGTTTAAAAATTTTAGGAAAGCCAGAGGGTCAAAACCGGATATTTTCCCTCACTACCTCTACAAAACAATTAATCATTAATTACAGGCTTTGATATTTTTTACAGTAAAATAGTTTATATTAATCAACATTTGCTTATCAGTAATTTACCTAATTATGGGTTTTATAATTTTCAATTTCCCCATCAGTTTTCGAAGTCCTTCACATTTATTCAGTATCATTGGAAAGAAATTGCAGTTAAGATATACTTCTCTGTCCTTTATATACTCTTTGTCTGAGTTTACCATTTTTGCTTCTCTAAAACTGAACATTAAATTCTTAACTTATATGAAAATTAATGTTACCATGCTGACACCTCATTCACTTAAAGTTAACCATATAAATGAATATATGTTACACACAAATTTCTTTCACATCTTTGTTTTATAAGCTTATTTTCCTCTTATTCAAATATACTCCTATTTTCAAAAGGAAAATAAGATTCTCTATGAATTTAGTTTTATATATATAATAATTTCACAAATCCAATGTAAGCCTTTTACCAATGCCAGTGTTACAGGATGTATATATAATTTCTTCTTATTAAATAACAGATATTAAGTAATCTACTTTGATCCTACAATTAAATATTCCCTTTCATAAAATAAGTGAAAGAACTTGAGTGATATAACCTGTTGGCAAAGTATTCTCTAATTTTTTTATTACAAAACTTTACAAAGGTAATGAATGACACCTCAATTCATTCATTGTTATTATAACAGAATTTTAAATTTTCAAAAAGTATTGTCTAAATCTGTTCTTATACAAACTTTACAAATTATACAAAACACATTTCAATTTAATATATATTCCCTTTATTCCCTAAAACTTTACAATACATAAAAAAATTCTTGAGAACAAGTGTTTCTAAAAATTCCTTTTTATGATCACAAGATTTTTTATAATATTATTAATCTTATAAATTCCAAACTCATATTCAAAATTACCTTAATTTATTTTCCTATTCAAAATATAAGTTTGCAAATTCTTCTTATCGGTATAAGTGCTATTCTAACTTCTCAGTACTCTAATTTGTAAAAGCTTTCTATCCTCACTGGCAAAATGATGTTCTGGCAATTGGAGATTAACCACATTTTGAGACATCAAAGTAGTATGCAGTAATTATTTACCTTTAGTGTTCATCATTCCTTGCTCACTCCCAATAATGTTAATATATGAACTATAGCTATAAGCATATTTTGAATCTGTATAAAAATTATCTCCCCCTATTTTTAGCAATTTTAAAGCCTGATTAAGAGCACATAACTCAGAAGTCTCTGCTGACAATGGTTTGGCTGATTCCCAGTCTCTATCAAGGCCATTCTGCCTCATTTATTTTAGCATATCATAGTTCTTATTTTTAAGACTCTGTAGGAGCCATAAAACATTATATTCAAAAAAACTTTTAAACATGCTAATTAAGACCAGTCAAAAATAATTTTATGGACAATTTCAATTTCTTTTAGGTCCCTTATAAGTAAAATTTGCCAAATCAGTAAATAAAACCCCATTAGTCAATCAGACCAGAAAAGAAACAATAGAAAATAAGATAGAATTACTTCTCCATCAAAAATGACATGATTTGCAGGAAAATCTACTTTTTAGTGCCAAATCATGAGATTTTTAGGAAAAAAGATCTAATTTTGAAAAGAGAAAATGGAGAAAATATTGACCAATCAGAACACAAAGACATGACAGTAGGCTTAACCATTGACAGATAGCTGAGAGCTTCCCTTTGCCTGTAATCTAAGACAAACACATATAAAACACATAAACAGAGTCAGAGCATTTTGAACCAGAGAGACCCCCAAACTTTGTGAAAACCCCACCTTGCTCTCCCACTAGAGGGTCCCCTAAACACTCCACAAAGACAAAGAAAACAGGGTGCCAGATAAACACACACACTCTGGCTGGAGAACAAAAACAGACACCACCAAAGGTGACAAATCTTCCAGAAACCAGAGAAAAAATCCAGAAAATATTCCATTTTTCACCATATATTTTTCCATTCAAAGGTTTTAATATTTAATACTTCTTGATTTTAACTTTAAATAACTATAACTATAACTTTTGAGAAGGTACTCACTCAAAAATTCTTCAGTCTAAGTGAAATATCTCCTGTCCCCCTTCAGCTTATAGAAAACCAAATAGGTTCTTTTTAAGGAGACAGCCCTAAATCTTTTCTGGAAGGGGAGTCTTGTGTTTTTAAATTCTCAATTGTCTCAATTGTCCCATTATTTACTGTAATAATCAAATTACATTTCTTTCTGGAATTTACTTCCTCAATGCTTTCTCAATGTCAAATAGAATTCTTTTCTGATTGTTTATTTAACAAATACCTTTCTCATCTGCAAATACTCACTGTCACTTTCTTTGTTTTTATAACTTCAAATAAGTTCCCTTTTTACCATTTTACCATTTTATTTTATCTTACCAAGCCGTCATGAAACAATTCTCTTTTAGCTAGACTTTTTTTTTAATTTCTCTTTTAGTTAACTTCAAGATCTAGATAAATGAGCCATGGACAAGCAAGCTGTCAGGCCTCTCACATCCCTTTGAACTGCCTGTTGCAGCCTAACTAGAAATTGTGCAAAATCATCATTATCTCTTTGTTGTATTTTTGTAAATAAAGTATTGCCA